>NW_020954551.1:22043433-22075304 GCF_900497805.2 Vombatus ursinus | reverse complement strand
TAGATAGATAGATAGATAGATAGATAGATAGATAGATAGATAGATAGATAGATAAATGGATGGATATGTACATACATACACATTTTAGTTGTGTGAGAGATTATTAACAACTAGGGGAATAAGAATTTCTTCTACAGGGGGTTTGATAAGCTAAGTCTTGCAGGGAGCTAGAATTTCCAAATGGTGGAGGAAAGACTGGTTTGTGTGACAGACAGAGGGGACAGCGAATGTTCAAAGGAACAAAGGTGAAAAATATAAGTAACATCATCCACATTCCAATTAGGCTGAAACAGAATTTATGAAGTACAATATTATGTAATAACAGAAGCCTAGCAATAAATATAGGAATTCCATTTTGGAAGACTCTGAATTTGAAATTAAAGACATTAGAAGCTAGTTACTTTGTTAAGAAAATAAAGGAAAATGAGCAATAAAAATAATTTTTAATTTTTGACCCTGGTCTAAGATCAAAGTTGTATTTAAAGAAAGATGATTCTGAAGGGCAACCAAAATATGTATACCCTTTGATCCAGCAATACCACTACTAGATCTGTATCCCAAAGACATCATAAAAAAGGGGAAAGGACCCACATATACAGAAATATTTATAGGATCTCTTTTTGTGGTGGCAAAGAACTGGAAATTGAAGGGATGCCCCTCAGCTGGGGAATGGATGAACAGGTTGTGGTATATGAATGTAATGGAATACTATTGTGCTATAAGAAATGATGAGCAGGAGGATTTCAGAAAAACCTGGAAAGATTTACATTAATTTATGTGGAGTGATGTCAGTAGAACTAGGAGAACACTGTACACAGCAACAACAATACTGTGTAATGATTAACTTTGATAGACTTAGCTCTTCTCAGCAATACGATGATTCAAGACAATTCCAAAAGACTCGTGATAGAAAATGCTAACCACATCCAGAGAAAGAACTATGGAGTCTGAATGCAGATCGAAGCAAACCATTTTCACTTATTTGTTTTGTTTGTTTGTTTCTTTCTTTCTTTCTCATGATTTTTTCTCTTTGTTCTGATTCTTCTTACATAACATGACTAATGTGGAAATTTATTTAACATGATTGCACTTGTATAATCTATATCAGATTGCTTGCTGTCATGGAGATGGGGAGGGAAGGGAGGAAGAAAAGAGCAAAAGTTCTTAGAAGAACTTAAAAAGGACTTTAAAATAAAATAAGAGAGATCAAGGAAAGTTGGAAAAATAAGAATAATACAATAAAATCAGGAAAATTATGAAAATAAAGTCAACCAACTTGAAATGGAGAATCAAAACTTAAGGAAGAAAATAATTTCATGAAAAATAGAATTGGGCAAAGAGTAGTTAATTACATTCTAAGATACCAAGAAATAATAAAACAAAATCAAAAGAATGAAAAAAATAGAAGAGATTGTAAAACATATCTCATCAGAAAAAAAAACTTATCTGGAGAACAGAGGAAGGAGAAATAATACAAAAATAGTCAGACTACCTGAAAATTATGATTAAAAAAAGAATCTTGATACAATATTACAAGAAATTATCAAGGAAAATTACCCTGAATTTCTAGAACAAGAAGGCAAAGTATAAATAGAAAAAAATCTATCAATCACCACCTGGAAGAGATCCCAGGAGGAGAACTTACAGGATTAGCATGCTCAAGTTTCAAAGCTACCAGGTTAAGGAGAAAATACTGGAAGCAACATAAAAAAAAATTTAAATATTATGGAGCTATAATAAGAATTGCACAAGATCTAGAAACTACTACATTGAAGAACTGTAAGTCTTAGAATACTATACTTTGTAGAACAAAAGAGCTGGTGTTATGACCAAGGGTAACTTACCCATCAAAGTTAAGTATAATCCTGAATGAAAAGAAAATAGACCTTTAACAAACTGAAAGACTTTCAGAGGTTTATAACAAAAACAGCAGAACTCGAGGGAAAAATTGGCATATAAAAGAAATATAAGGTAACATTAAAGACCTCAATAGGTCTTTAAGGGACTCAATAAGGTCAAAATTTTTTACTTCATACATGTGAAAATATTAGGAGTATTCTTATGACTGTTATCATTATTTGGATAGTTTGAAAAAAAGGTTTGAGCTGAACTGAGTATGATGGGGGAGATTCTAAAAAATAAAACTGAAGTGAGAGATAAAAAGGAGTAATTATATCATACAAATGAAGCATAAAAGGAAAAATTGATACAGAAGAAGCCAGTAGGGAGGAGGGCATGTAGTGCTGGAACCTTAATCTCATCAGGAATGGGATAAAGAGGGAACAACATTATAGATAAATAGATAGATAGATAGATAGATAGATAGACAGATAGATAGATATAGACAAACATGCATCCACATATATGTATACATACATACATATAGATACATGCACACATATGTGTATGTATCTGTATGTATATATAAAAGTCTTCTAAATTCAGAAAGAAATGAGAGGGCAAGGTGATGGGATTGGGGGAGAGGCTAAGGGAGGGACTCTTGGATGGGTGGGTAGGTTAAGGAGTAGGAGGGCAAGGTAGCAGGTAGAAGTTAAGCAGAAGAGTGAGGAGGGTTAGTGTAAGTATGGTGAGGATAGTGAGGAAAATAGGAAGGAGGAAAATACACAAGTAATTATAGCCTAGAATATGAATGGGGTAAATTTACCCACAAAATGGAAATGGATAGCAGATTAAAATTTGAATTCAACAACATTTTGCTTTCATGATGACAGATAACATAAAGATGAAAAAAGAGCAGCAGAATTTGTTAAGTAAAAAAAAAGCAGGGGTAGTAATCACGGTCTCACAAAGTTAAAGCTAAAATAGATGTAATTGAAAGAGAAAAATAGGAAAACTACACTGCTATATGTCAGCAATATTATTCAATATTGTTTTAGACCACTTAAAATAATTAGTATAAATATCTGCATGTATACCTGCCAAAATAGACACAGGAACTGTATGAACATAAATATAAAACACTTTTTATACAAATAAAGTAAGATCTAAATAATTAAAGTAATATTTATCATTTATGGGTAGTTAAAGCCAATATAATAAAATATGACAATTTTACCTAATTAATTAATTTATTTATTTGATGCCATCCCAATTAAATTACTAAAAGAAATTCTTTTACTGAGTTAAAAAAATAATAATAAAGTTCATTTGGAAGAACAAAAGATCAGGAACTTGAAAGAAACCAGGGTAAAAAGATGTAAAGGAAGCAGATTCATCAGTATTAGATGTTAAACTGTACTATAAGATGAGAGCATTATTGAAGCATAAAATGGATGATTTTGATTATTTTTAATTAAAATTTGTATAAATAAACCTTATGTAGCTAAGAATAGAAGGAATGCAGAAAATTGGGGGGGGAGATTCATAGACAATCACTCAGATAGTATGTGATTGGGTTAGAATATTGCTGTGGTTTAGGAAATGATGAGTGAGTCAATTTAGAAAAACATGGAAAGACTTTAACTTATGAAGGAAGATGCTATCCACCTTCAGAGAAACAGATGACAAATTAAAATAAGTATAGTAACATTTTACAATATATGTGTTTGAGTGTATATGTGTATGTTTATAGATATCTCTGTGTTTATGTATATATATATATACATATATATATATGTATGTATGCACTTAATTTTACCCTTCTTTAGGATGGGGGAAAGGGGAAGAGAGGGGGAAAATAAACAGTACACAGCAGAGAACAAAAAAAAACCTAATTAAGCAAAGAAAAGTTGGACAACTTTGAAAACAATGTGTAGTATTTTTATATAGGTTTTCTTGATATGGAAATTTATTGTTTTGTATTGAATCCTTTCTTATGTTCTGCTGTGTAAGTGGTATTTTTTTGTTTCTTCATTTTGTATTTAAGTTTAAAATATATTTTAATTACAAAAAAAGAATATCAAGGGAATTGATGGAAAACAATGTAAAGGAAGGTGGCATAAATGTACCAGATCTCAAACTGTATTAAAAAGAAGTAATCAGTGGATACAGCACAAGCCCTGAAGTCAGGAGGACCTGAGTTCAAATCTGGCCTCAGACCAAACACTTGACACTTACTAGCTGTATGACCTGGGCAAGTCACTTAACCCCAATTGCCTCACCAAAAAAAAAAAAGAAGTAATCATCAAAGAAATCTGGTGCTAACATATGCTTTGATCCAGAGATACCACTAATAGAATAATCTGTATCCCAAAGAGAGTTTTTTTTAAGGGAAAAGGACCTATTTGTACAGAAAATATTGATAGCAGATCTTTTTTGTGGTGGGAAAGAATTGGAAATTGAGAGGATGTTCATCAATTGGGGAATGACTGAACAAGTCATTTATATGATTGTAATGGAATACTATTGTTCCATAACAAATGACAAACAGAATAATTTCAGGAAAAAAAAACCCTGGAAAATCTTATGTGAACTGATGCAAAATGAAGTGAGCAGAATCAGGAAGACTTTGTACACAGTAACAGCAATATTGTAAAATGATCAACTGTGAATGACAGCTGTTCTCGACAAAACAACACTCTAACACAATTCCAAAGGACTCATGAAGAAAAATCCTGTCCACCTCCAGAAGAAGATCTGGCAATCTAAATGCAGATTGAAACATACTGTTTTATTTTTTTATGGTGTATTTTTGGTCTGTTTTCTTTCACACCATAATTAATATAGAAACATGTTTTACATGATTGCGTTTGTATAACCTATATCAAATCATTTACTGTCTCGTGGAGGGAGGAGGGAAAGGAGATAGAAAGAGAGAATTTGAAACTCAAAAAAAAAAATTTAATGAATGTTTAAACTTGTGGTTACATGTAATTGGGAAAATAGTAAAATATCATTAAAAAATAAGTTACAGAGAAGGTCTCAACTTTGGTAGTGTGTAATTCACAGTGAGTTAATGAACATTTATTTAGTGCTTACTGTGTGCCATGTGCTGTGCAAGGGATAGATAAAATACAAAACAGGAAGAGAAGGTACCAACATCTGGAGGATCAAAATGGCATTCTGAAGAAAGTGGGCTTTGAGCTGAATCTTGAAGGAAGCCCCAGAAACTAAGAGCAGAAGTGAGGAGATGGAGCTTTCCAAGCAAATGTGACAGAGTGCAAAAAACACAGAGAAAGGAGATAAAGTATCAGGTGAAAGGAAGAGAAACTAGGGCAGTGTTAGGGTTTTGTGCAGTTTGTGGGGAGGAATAGAGTATAAGAAGACTAGAAAGGCAGGAATGAGCCAAGTTATAAAGTTTTCAATGTCAAACAGAAGACTTTGTATTTTATCCTTGATACAAGAGGAAACCACTAGAGTTTATTGAGTAGAAGACATGGTCAAATATATACTTTAAACAAATCACTTTGGCAAGTGAGTATAAGATGGGTTGGAGTAGGAAGAAATCTGAGGTAGGACATCAGTATTGTAATAGTACAGACAATTGGTGATGAGCGTCTGAACTAGGGAGGTAGATATGTGCATCAAGGCAAGGGGATATATATGAGATGTGTTGTGAAGGTAGAAATGACAATGCTTTGCAAGAAATTGGAAATGTCAGGTGATTAGAAATTTAAGAATAAAGGAAGACACCAAGTGTGTGTGCCTCTGTGACTAGAAGGATGATAGTACTAGCACTTCTAGGAAAGTTCAGAAGAGAGAAGAATTTGAAGATAAAGATATTGAATTCTATTTTGAAGAGGGTGAGTTTGAGATGCCCATGGGACATTCCTTCTGAGTTATCCAAAGGCAGTTGATGATAAAGGTGTATGTGACTCATAAGAAAGACTGGGGCAAGATACATAGATCTGGGAATGATCTACATAGGCATGATAATTGAACCCATGGGAGCTAATTAAGTCATCAAGTGAAAGCATATAAAGCAAAAAGAGAAGAGGGACTACGTGCGGTCCATCCAGACAGCCAATCACCAGACTTTCTTTTATTTTATTATCTAACTGACCATCAAAGGCTCAGTAGAAAAAGAACACAGTTGAGAACATGGTCTGTACTACAAAGAGAAAGAGCAGATATAAATAAAAGGAACTGTACGAGAAAGGATGATTCAGTCCAAAGCCTATGACCTTCACTCCTTTCCTAATCACTTCCTTGACCAGAACTTTCTTTTCAAAGTATTAAAATAATCTCTCTGATTGGAAAGGTTTCAAACTGTTGTTGAATGCACAGGGCAAGACAAGGACAAAGACATAATTACCTGAACAGAATTGAGGGCTTTTTCTTTATTTCTTTCTTTCTACCACCATAATGTAGTACAACTTTTATATGAGGAACACAACCCTGGTAATATACAATTTAGATGCAGTCGTTTGCTCTGGCTGAGAAGTCATTTTGATTTTGTTAGCTTATCCCTTTGAACAGTTTAGGTATGCTTAAAATTATGATGGCATTCAACTGCCTACAGCTCTGGGAATTCATTAACAGCATTAACACAGTAGCATTTTAAAACCACATGGAGTAAGACACTGCTATGGAACTAGAAATATATTGATAGATACCATTCCTTTAATCAATCAGCTAGAAGGCTCCTTAAAGATTTCTTAATCCAAATTCCTCATATAAATTAAGTGACTTGTCCAAGGTTGCGTAGCCAGTCAATGGAAGAGTCAGGAATAGAATTCATGTGCCTTAATTCCCAGACTATTATTGATATGATCATAGCCTGACCACTAAAAGGGACTTTAATGACCATTTGACTAACCCCTTCATTTAATAAAATGATGGCAAGGGGAAACTGGGGCCCAAAGAAGATACGTGACTGTTCCAAGTTGACATAGGTAATAAGTGCCATAACTGGGTTACAAACCCATGTCCAAACTCATTTTCCACTAAACCTACCATACCTACCCATTGCCCTTAACTCTGGTGTCATGCAATGCCCTATCAATTGGATTCTCATAAATGAGAAATCAATGTGAAAAAAAAATCTCCTACCTTCAGGAGACATTATGTGGCAGCATAAAATGTGCTGGATTTGGAGTCAGATAATCTGGGTTCAGATCTCAGCTCTTCCACTTAATATCTTTGTGACCTTAAGCAAGTCAATTATCCTCTCTGAGACTCAATGGGTTTTTTAGCCTCAAAATTAGGGGAATAGATCAGGCAACCAATTAAATGCCTCACAGCACTAAGTCTACAATCCTCCCACCTACAAATCAGAAATAAATTCAAACACATTCAATTCTCAACCATCATCATTAATAGAGTTCCATATGAATCATTATAAATAGTGAGCAGCGCCAAAACTAATTTCAGTGTATGGCATTGGGATTCACTTGAGAAAAAAGCAACACATTTAATTGCTTCTTTTTTATTTATTTAGGCAGATAGATCATTTAAAACTTTGCTGATTAGCTCATAAACATTCTCAGCAATGAAAGTAATCTGATGTGAGATTTAAAACATGCTATGGAGAATCCACCCAGAAGATAGTTAGGAGTTCATTAAAATAGCAATATGGTTTAAATCACATCAGGCAATATGCCTGCAGTGTGAAGAGATCAAATGTACCCAGGACCACTTTACAGAGAGAGAACTGCAGAGGTTAAGTGATTTATCCACTGTACCAAAATTAGTCATTGATGAGGCCAGAGTTAGAATATAAATCCTGTTTTAATTTGCTTTCTGCTGAACTATACTGACATCTTGGAGTAGAATTCTTGATAATGTCTAGAAAATCTTATTATAAAATCTCTATAGGACTTTCAAATTCTTTCCATCTTCCCCAATGACTATACTTAAAATGTACTCCTCTTTTCTCTGACCTCTTCAAGCATTCTTGGTCTATATTAGCCAACTTAGCATTGTATTTTATATGGTTTTCGATTGTTTACTAACTGTAATATACCTGTTTTTATTCTCCAAAAACAATGATAAGCACCCTGAGGATAGAATTCATGTCTGATGCTTTGTTGTACCAACTATGACTAGAAAAAAATGCTATTGATTCAGTAAACTGTTGATTAGCTTGGTATCACATATTTAGACTTAGGAAGGATCTTAGTCATTTAGTCTAAGCTCTTTATTTTACATGTAAGGAAACTGAGGCCAAGGGTAATGCAATGATTCACCCATGGTATCAGTAACAGTTCTAAAGTTTGAGTGAGTTCTTTCGACTCCAAAGACAGGTCTATCTATTACAAGAACATTGCAAGACATGTTATGCCCAGATCTTCACTGCTATGAATGAACTAATAATGCCTCTCTGAAGTAAATGAGCAGGTTGAAATAACTATTCTTTAAACACCACAGGAGAAATAATTCACACAATTCTATGAGTCTTTGAGCTTTACAAAGCTTATTCTTTGCAACAACCCTGTGAGCTAGGTAGGGGACATATGATGAACCCAATTATTTAGAAATGAGAAAACTAAGCATTGCAGAGATGAAGTCACTTAGCAATGGCCACACAAGTACTATGTAAGTGCCAGAGCTGGGATACAAACCCAGATTTTGTTGCCTCTTAAATCCTGATCTCTTCCTACCATACCTTGTTGCTTGTCCAGAAAGAACAAATAAAGCATGTGTGTTTGCTTCATCCCCAAATGGCAAAAGTCATTTCTGCAGAGAAACTTTTTTGTAGGCAGATTCTATAAAAAAGCATTTGTTCTGCAGGATAATCAGTTGTAACTCCATTAATAAAATGATATTTAAATTATACAAATATATATTCAGATATGTATACATATATGCATATGTATGTATAGCTTTATATTTCCACTTAAAGTTCACACACACTGCACACAGAGGTAAAAGGGTCTACTGTGATTTGATCCATATTAGGAACTTTTGGTTGAAGGAACTTCCATCAGCAGGACCCAGTACTTCTCTGCAACTAAGAGTGTTAGAGAGTTGTCTGCAACAGAGGTATGAAACTCATGACCCGTGGGCTGTATGTGGCCCACAGCACTCCCAAGTGCTACCTGAACCATATTAAAATGTTTCTTACCTAATTTTAATGTGCTGATGGATTAATAAAAAGAAATGTATAAAAAAATCAGTTTTCTAAGTCAATATTTGGCCTGTAGAACCCTTACTTATGGTTTAGCAGCCCCTATTTCTATTGAGTTTGACATCACTGGACAAGAGTGCTGAAAGCTTAAGGAACTTGCCCTGGATCAAACAGCTAATACAGGTCAGAGGTAAGGCTTTAACCTAAGTCTTCCTGATTCTGCATCTTGACCTCTATTGTCTACGTATATATGTCTATACAGAGCTAAATCTCTAAATCTATCTGTCTATCTATGTATCCATCCATCCATCCATCCATCCATCTATCTATCTCTTTCTACCTATCATTTTTTCTAACATCTATCTATCCATCTTATCATCTATCTACACATGCATCAACCATCTATCCACCTATCTTTCTATGTATCTATCAATCTTTCTATCATTCATCTATTGATCTATCTGTCTATCTGTCTGAAATATCAAAAAAAACCTAGAGTCAAAAGATCTGGGGCAATTACTTTTTCTACCATATACTGTTTTTGTTACCTTACTTATACAAATCAGTTTCCTCCGACTTAAGTGGACAAATTTTTACACTACCAATATTAAAAATTTGCTGTTATAAAAGTACTTTGTAACTTGTAATGTACTATTATATGTATACATCCATATATGTATGTGGGTGTGGATGTATAACTATATATACACATTTGTTTTAAAAAGCATGTGCTTTACAGAATCCTCTGAAACATCTGTGTTATAACGAGATTCTTTCAATGTTGACAAACTGTAGAGGAATCTGTTAAATGACAATGATCAATTTGTAAAATATATTAACAAGTGGGGGAACAGCATGGGGTAAATATGGCTCACAAAGGATGTGTAAGTAACATGGATGATTTAAATGTTACTACCTAAGTGGAGAGAAGAATTATAAACCCCATATATAATCCCATTTTGCAAATGATCACAGGGTAGATTCTGAAATCAAGCTGCTCTCTATATAACTCTTTTCTGCTTGGACCACTTAGTATTATGATGAGAATTGACATTTTCTCTTCAAACTCATCTTGTTCTTTTGAACTGTCAAAGCAATTTTGTCAACAAACTTGAATTGCTCATCTTCAACAACGTGAGTCTTAAAAATGCTTTCTTGACAGAGAAAAAAAAATATAGCTTTCTTTCATATCACCCCCCTTCAAAGACTCTGTTCCTGTCAAGTTGACCTCTTAACCTTCCCTCATCCTATCTTTCCAGTCTTCTTGCACCTTTGTAATCTTATTCCAACTTCATCATAGCATCATGCAATATCACTGGCTTCCTTTACGTTCCTCATACAAGACACTCTGTCTCTTATCTACAAGCATTTTCACTGATTGTCTGCCGTACAGTGAGGTGTCACAGTGAAGACAGCACTGATCTTGGAATCAGGAAAATTCATCTTCATGAGTTCAAATCTGATCTCAGATTCCTACTAGCTGTATGACCCTGGGTAAGTCAGTTAACCTTGTTTGCTTCAGTTCCTCACAAATAAAATTGAGCTGGAGAAGGCAATGGGAAACCACTCGAATGTCTTTTCGAAGAAAATCCCAAATGGGGTCACAAAGAGACAGACACAGTTGAAAAGACTCAACAACAACCCCCACGCTTGAAAAGCTTGCTCTCCTTGTGTCTATATCCTGGATTTCCTTGCATTCTCCAAGTCCTAGCTAAAATCCCACCTTCTTTGAGAAGCAATTTTTGATCATCCTTAATGCTATATGATAATCTCTGAAATACATAGTTGTTTTTATGTTTCTGGTTTTTGTTTGGTTGGAGTTTTTTTTGGGTGGGGGTGTTTTTTAACTGCATTTGTCTATGAACTCAGATAGCAGGAATGATCTTTTGTGTTTCTTTATATATTCAGTGCTTAGTACCTTTTCTGGCACACAGTCGGGGCTTAATACATGTTTATTGACTGACTCACTGAATTATATTTCCCCTCTCTGTACCTTTGTACAAGCTGTGACCCATGTTTGGATTGCACACTCTCTTTACCACACCTCATAGAATCCCTAGTTCCTTTAAGGCCCAAGTTAGATACCATTTCCAACAGGAAGGCCTCTCAGGATCTCATCCTCAACCACAGGTTAATGTACCCTTCCTTTGAAAATATTTGCATATATTTTTATATAGTATATGTGTGTATCATATCACATCATATGACTCCCAACCCCAAAATGCAAGCTCTTTGAGGGTGAGGACTATTATGCTGATATTCATATCTACAGAGCCTTATACATGCTGAAGTGAATTTTTATTAGGGAAAGGGGGAAACTTTTAAAATGTTATTTTTATCTTGCAGTCTTCAGATTACCCATTTGCCCTGTGTTTTACAATCTTGTGACAATTACACACACAAGGTGAGCTAGTAAAGTATTTTTTAATGAAGCAGTTACTATCAAATCACTGCTTTTTAATTATCCTTACTTGAAGGAAAAATGTTACATAAGAATGCTGAATACATGGAGCTAAGGTTTCTTTTTGTCCCTCTTTCCCACTAAATAAACTTCTAAAATGATGGTTTTCCTATAAGATTTGGGAAAAGACTTTGAAATAGACCTTGTAAGATTTTACAGCTGGCTACCATATTTAAGAACATTTTTTTCCAAAATAAGTAATCTTTCTCTATTTAGCCAAAAGAAAGGAAGGCTTAAGGTAGAGTCAACATTTTATTTTTACATAAACAAATTTCCATGAAAAATAATACTCAAGGAAGTACCTTTCAGTTATATTAGATTTCATTTTCTCAAAATTAGAGAGCAATATTTAGATGTAAATATCTTTAAATTTACTAACTTGGTCCACGCCTGTGATTTCATTGCTATAGAGATCTTCCAGGTTAAAAACTCCTTCCATCAATGTAGATTGGCTTACTCTCAAAAATTAAATGCATATTCTCAAAGATCTGTCCACAGAGATTAAATGAAGTGGCCAGGGTCATACAACTATTTTATACTGACAGCAAGCATTGCTATCAGATCTTCCTGATTCCAAACATCTTGCCTTTCAGTTACCTTAAGGATTTTATTCAACTGTTTCTTAACATTATTGAAAAATATTAATGTCCAACTTTCATCTAGCTTTAATAATGATTATAATGAGGATGGTGACAATAATAACTATAATAATAATTTGAAGTAAAAAGGCATAGGGCACAAATTATTACATTGTAGATTGAGAGAATTATTCTGTAGGGTTCTAGAATCACAGATTCTAACAAATCTCTAGAGATGATCTGATTTCACAGATGAGAGGAGTTCCAACTCAAGAAACATTTAACTTGAAATACCCAGAACTCATCACCTACTTTTTAGTCATTTGCTAATTTGCATAAAGGTAAATTTATGGTTAAAACTTTTAAAATCCAGTCTTCAAAAACATTGAATGATCAACAATTTTGTTTTATTATGTATCTTAAATGCAACATTGTTAACATGACTCAGAGCATGCAATGTCCAACCAAGACTGCCGAAAGAAAGAACAGGAAGAGATCTAAATCTCTAAACCACCAAAATGTGTAGAACACCCCTGATAGAGCTCCCATTTGCTTTTTTTTCCAACTAAGTGCAACAAGCCATGAAACTTGATAGCAACAATCATTGGTATACCTTTCTAATTCCAAGCTTGGTATTAGTAATCAGAAAGCTATTAAAGAAAGGTATCAGTTTCAGATGATCTTACATGATTTTAACATATAAATGTAAGACACCTTGTTGAAGGTTCAAGAAGGATTTTTTCAGGTCTAGATTAAAAGTTTTTTAAAATACTTTTAAATAATAACCACAGTAAGAGAAGCTCTGCTAAAAAAAACCATTACAATTGTGTAACCAACAACCTGCACGTCTTGTAATTACTGCATCTAATTCACATATTCTAATCATTTTTTTTCTATTGTGGCCTCTTCATTATCAATATAGAACACACTTGGGGCTGATAGTAGAGTGCAAATGTGGTGATTTCTGTTATTGATGGAGAAAAGAATTAGTTATTCTTCATAACCTGCCCCTTCCCATCTTTTCCAGTCATCATAGACTTTACTCTCCTTCATGTACTCTACAACTCGGTGACATTGTTTTTCTTGATATTCCCCATTCACAACACTCTGTCTTTTCACTCCGTACATTTTTATTGGTTATCTTCTACATCTTTAATGTTCTTTTTCATCTCCACCTTCTGGCTTCTTTTAAAGGCCATCTGAAGTGCTAAAATACTATCTTCTGCAAGAATCTTTCACAAGTAATTTCTCAACCTCATACAAGTGCCTTCTTTCTAAGATTACCTGCAATTTATCCTATATATATATATCTTGTATGTATGTAGTTATTTACATGTTATATCCCTCATTAGAGTGGAAGCTCCTTAAGAGCACATAACGGGTTTTGTGTTTCTTTATATCACCAGTCTTTAGCACAGTGCCTGACACATAGTATGTGCTTAGTAAATAATTGGTGAGTTGTCTTATTGTAGTGACAAATCTGCTCTCGTTAAGCTACATCCTTTGGCAACTTTTATCTTCTACCATTCCGCTACATAAGGTTTTCTATAAACTATGTCATCCAGCAAACATTTGGTTTCTTTACCAAGAGAGGAAATATGGCAGATAAAGTTAACAGTTTTAGCTCAAACTATTAAACTTTATGTGTTATATCTCCTCTCTTGGTAAAGAAACCAAATGTTTGCTGGAAGATATAGTTTATAAGCTTTTTTATCTTCTCATTGTGGGAATTAATTTCATCAGTTCATCCTAATAAATTCAGGAATGTATTAAATACCTACTATGTGTCAGGCACTATGGTAAATTTGGGCAAAATAATAAGGAATAATGGTAGCCTATGTCAATATCTATTATTTTATTATTTTTGGCACCAGAAGTCCTCATCTGTATAGCACATCTTTTCATTTTTTTTCTTTTATTGTGGAATTTATTTTAATCTTCGCTCTAACAAGTCAATGATATGATTTGCTAATTTTTAAATATATACCATGATAGAAATCTGTACTTTCAAAGAGAATGTACCAAATGTATTTGTCTCTGTATAATATTATCTGGTGTTTTCCATGCATAGTCCACTCAACTATCGTCTTAAAGATGTTCTTGATACCTAGGTTTTTGTATAGACTACAAACCTTTATTCCCTATTATTTCTTACTCCTGAACAGTGTGTTCCATCATATTTTTCACTGTATTACCTTTTAGCCTTGAAATCACAAGAATTAAAGTATAATTTCAGTTAATTGAAGGGTCTGATAAAGTCTGTGATATTTCCTGTAACTACTCATTCTCCGTAGCAGACTTTTGTTTTTGCAGCTGTAATTACCTGTTTGGTGGTTGTTATTGTTGTTGTTTTTAACATGCTTACAATGATCATTACAAAGGAGATGACCAAATGTCCCATGGAATTATGTTTCTTATAGCATTTGAATGTATAGTAAAAATCAACTTCACCAACTACTTTGTGTTCATCTCCAGTGATAATCAATTCATCTTTTCACTTATCTTCCCCTTTGCAATTAGTTTCATTTATGTTGAAAATGTCAGGAATGATACTCTAGTAATATGTCACTGGACAAGGTCCTCAGATATAGAATATCAACAGTTAATATTTATAGATGTTACCAAACCTTCATGATTCTTGACATATTCTGTCCTCCATTACTCCATACACTTATTACTCTGATCTCATTTCTGTTGGGCCAGATGGAAGCTGAACAAGATGAAGGCTTCTCCTTTTTTATAGTTTTTTATATTTCCATAGTCAAAGAATTAATTACTAAGAGTTTAGCTGACAGGTGATGACCTTCTCCCTACTCAAAATCCTTGCAAATCTGCTTTACGGTATTGCTGGGACTATAGTACAAATCTTTCCAGAATGGTACAACTATCCAGGAAACTTATTTTGCACACAAACCATTTTAGAATTCATTGTAAACTTTTGGTCAGAATAATATGTCAGAGTAGGATTTTGTGGTGGGTAAGTTCTTCTACTAGTTCATTCAATAAGAAAATTCCGTCACAATACTTTCTGTAAAATGCAGCTCATATATCCTAAGAAAAGGGGCAATACAGATATACATAGTAAAATTCAAGTCCAAATAATCAACAGGTGGTCAGTCTTTGAAGAAGACCTTTGAAAAAGCCACCCATCACAGGGCTATTGTTAAGCCTCACCAGACCCACTGATCTTTTAATTTCCTGACACTTTTCCTTATAACTGCAAATGTATCCCAGCAATTTCTCTGGGTGTATCTGGGGGATAGAAGATAGGGACTGGATCTGTATTTTCATTTTTATAGGAAACTCTCAGGCGAGGAAATTCTTCTACCAATGCAGATTGGCACCTTATTGTCTTATAATGTTGTCTACAGCAAAGAAAATATAATTGCAATTCAGCCTGTTTGTGTTAGAGTTGGACATGAGTCCATATCTTCCTGACTCAAAGACTAGCTTTGTTTTGTTTCTCACTATGTTATATTGCCTCTCTCCATGTGCCTCATTTCTACCACTTTAATGGGAGCTAGAGCCACATGGCTGAAAGTAGTGAGGTGAATGTGTGGCTCTTACATCCTTTCTCTCTCCATGTCTGTGTTGGGGAGAATAGACATCCTGACATAAATTTTATAACAGTAAGTAATGCATAAACCCATTTTAACTGACTTTTTCTGCATCCAAAATAAACCAAAATTTTCCTGGGAACAAAATGGAATTTGGGAGCTCCAAATTTAAAGTCACAATACTTGGATTCAAATCCAGACTCTTCTGTTAGGGCCTGGCCAATCCACTTAACATCTCTAGGATTCAGTTCACCCATCGGTAAAATAAAGTGGTTAGACAAAACCTATGGTTCTTACCAGAATAAAATTCATGATCTCATGATTCTATGAGCCTGTTGGGTTGTTATTTTACCCATATTCCCTTCCTTTAAAAAAAGTTTACACAAATGAAGTTTTTTGCATGACTGTTGAGGTATCTGAAAATAGAAGCTGATCTTGTCAGCATTTACCAATTTTATCCTTACCAGTGCTGCTACCTAGGCACATTTCCTTCCAAGAAAATCTGCACTGCTTAAGTCCTAGGAGAAGAACTTACCCAATAAGATGGTCAAGAAATAACACCCAACATTCTCTGATTTCTCCAAAGTTATTAAGCAAAGAGACACCATAGATAGAAAGCTGGACCTGGAGTCAAGAAGAGCTGCCTTTAAATCCTCTTTTACTACACTGAATAACTCATTTCACCTCTGTCAGCCTCAGTTTCCTCATCTGTAAAATAGAGAAAATAAGAGAAAAAGAAAAAGAAAATAAAGTGAGATAATATTTAAAGTGTTTTGCAAACCTTAAAGTGTCATTTAAATGTTTGTTTTTATAATTTGTAATTATCATGGATTCCATACCAAGAATAACTACTAAATTCCGGCTGGCCTCCTGGATGAAGGTTACACAAGGCAGGTCCCCATTCCAACTTTGTGAGAATCACATCAGTCAATTTTCTAAGGTGTAACCCTGTCTTTATGCCTAATTGCAAGTAATGATTCAGAACAGAAAGTTTCTCACATGTCCCCAAGTGCAGCAAGGAAGAGCTTGGTAGTGATTTTGTATAACCCCAGGCAGACATTGAAATGCTTCCCCTTTTCATTCTCATCTACCCAGGTAAGGCCAGACATTTGAAAGGTATGTATTTTTTTTTTCTTAATGATGGTGCAAAAAAAAAAAAAAGCATTGTAAGTTAACCATCACCCCAATTGAGGAGAGCATGGAAACACTTTCATTCGTGGAATGAAAATGGCCTTCAGAAACACAATGAGACAGTTGCAAATTAAAACCACAGGAATCGCTTTCAGGGGTCACTTTTATTATTGCTCCCTGAAGAATTTCTAAAAACTTGTTTTATGATCATAAAGCAAATCATCAGAGAAATCAAGAGGATCAGAAAAAAAATGGAGACAAAGATCACTCATGCCTTGCAGATTTGACACAATGGAGCTATTAAGTCACCCAATCATATATCTATTTTCCAACAGTATGAGGGATATATTTTATTCCTAATTCTTAAACCCTTTTATGACCAAAAGCAACAATTACTTCTAAGCAAATATTCTTAAGTTTCATTCTCTATGTATAAAGATCAAGATCGAGTATCTCATCTCAGAAAGGCCAGTTATAGTTCATTTTATCATTGAGCTACATATTCATACTTGTATAAATTGATAAGAATAGCTGAAGATATATTCAAATTTTTATTTCTTTCTCTTTAATAGATCCTTTAAGAAATGCTTAAGCCCTTAAGTATTTGGGGGAGGGTGGAGTGCTGGACTTGTGATTTCATTTGTGATTTTCATTAGGGAACTCCTGATGAGGGACCTCCCTTTACTAAGGTAGATCATAATCTGCTCTGCATTTAGAGTCATAAGTGGCATGAGACACTGAGAGATTAGGTTACGTGCATTTTTAAAGGATAAACTATTCAAATATGCACTCTAAGAGAGCTCTATCAATGATCTTATTTGTTTGTTCCTTTTTGTTTTGTTCCAGACCTATGACTTTATAAGTAGAAACTCTTTGTGAGTAGGGATCATTCCATTCACTGTACTGATGTACGGGGTCTTCAATGAGGGTTAGCAACTCTGGTGTGAGGGTTTGCCGAGCGCTTTTCAGGGCTGCCCATCCACCTTTGGTACTAATCTGTCACTGTTAACTCTCACCTATGCCTCCAAGAAGCTCTAGTATGTGCAGCAGCCCTGCTAAACCACCTCAGCAGACAAACTAAACCAGGTTGAGAGTAGCCAACAGGCCACAGACCAATCAGTGAGTCAGGGGGATGTCTACCCCAAGCATGTGAAGACTTCACCAGGCTGAATGGGCAGATGAGACATTTGTTTGAAAGGCCATGAAGGTGACTGAAGCAGCCACTGTGGAAACCTTAAAGCTTGGTGAGACATTGGAGACACAAAGGTCATCCACTGCATCCCAGGCCTTTGCTAGTCATCTTGATTTTTGTTCTGCCACTGGATTTTGGTGACTCTGGAAGAGGGAGTGAGGTACTTTGAGAGACCTGGTACAACTCTGCCTCACTTTAATCTAATTTATGCACAAGTCAAGGCATTGACTGGTGATATAGGTCCTCTTCAAAAATGAAGGGCAAACAAAAACAACGACATCGTTGGCACCTGGCATAATGCCTGGCTTAATAAGCACTTAATAAATGCTTAGTGATAAATTGTAGGTCAATGAAGACCAGGGCATGGCCTATAACTTTTAGTTATGAGGAATTAAATGGAACACTGAAATGTCATGGGAATTAGATATACTCACAGAGCTAGTATGTGTTAGAGGAAGGTGATGAAACTAGTTCCTCCTGACTCCTAGGTCAGCCCTCCATCCAATGCACTATGATATACTCAGGCTAAATCATTCCTCATGCAAGTACTATTATTTATAATATAAGGCTAATGGGGTAATTGGCTCAATTTAAGATATTTTCTAATAAAGAACAAAAGTCTACTGTTAACATATCTATTTCAAAAATAACAAAAAAAAAACCTGAAACTGATTCACTGTGCTCAAATCAAGAATTTTGACAAGTCTTTTTGTTTCTCCTAGTTTTAAAAATGAGTCACCAGTGTTTGTTTAAAACAAAAAAAGTTATCTTTGATACAGCAGCTTTGAGTTAGACAATTCCATAATATACTTTGATTAGTTTTTATTCTTACATTATTAAATTATTTTATTAGTCCTTTCAAAGAAACCTTTTAACTGTCAAAGTAAAATGCCCAGAACCTTCAGAAGAAGGTCCTTTCTGAGGATGACTCATGCTGACACACAACTGATTCATACTGTATAATAAGATGTGTTTCACTCACTCATGAGCACAATTGACTTTATGTGAAGAAAAGAATCAAATGTAATTGATCCACACACAAAATGATTAATGTAAAAAATGTATTTCAAGGAAATAAACATATGCTCATGAAACATGAAGAAGATGGCAATGTGGCAAATTGATTGACCTTAATGTGTATCTGTGACATATGCAAAGACTATTAGAATAGTCAGGGACTTCTCTGCTTAATTTAACAACAAAACACCCAGAGATCAACTCAAAAAAGAGTGAATGATTACTAAAATTTCAACTCAATTCAATTCAACTCAGTTCAATTCAATTCAACAAATATTTATTAAGTCTACCATCTTTCTGGCACCATACTTTGCGCTGAATTCTACAAAGATGAAAAATCAAAACAGTTACTGCTTTTAGAATCAGCAGGTTTGTAGATAACTAAACAAAATGAAGGAAATTACTAATATTTGGAAGTGCTAGCATACTGAGATGTCTAATAATTTACTGTAATACAATTCATATTTCATAAGCCTTTTATTTTTTAAAGATACAAGGAGGTAGAAGTCTCAAAATTGTCCAGATGCTTTCACAATATCTGGCCAAGACTCAGCCCTGGATGAAGATGATTCAGGCAATTGTATGCATTGTGTTTTAAGGGCCCTTCCTATACATGAAATATTCCTTCAGTGGCAATCTTCACTCCTGCCTTATGGGACATTTTCACCGTTATGTGAAAGCTACTGTTCAAATTCAATTCTAGACAATTGGCAAATTCTCAGTAAATGATTATGAAGTGAAGGGAGCATCTCTAGTCCTCTCCCATTAGATCATTGTCACAGGTTAATCAGATTATCTAGGAGATACTTTAGAGAAGCACAATGACTTACTCTGGCTCTGAGAGGATGAAACAGAGAGAGGTAAATTTAAGTGGGAGAGGTGGCCATGGTCATCACTATTGTCATCACTATTAAACACAAACATGTTTCAGGGCACTAAATACCCACTTTTTATGTAATTTTCCGATTATCCCTTCTTTCCTGCCTTCCTCTTTCTCTTGTCTTTGACTTCCTTATCTTTTTCTTCCATTTTCTCTGTTCAAAACTCCATTGACTTTTTCTTACCTCAAGAATAAAATTAAAAACCCTTAGTTTAGCATTCAAATCCCTTCATAACCTAGCCCCTCCTACATTTCTAGTCTTCTTACAACTTACTAGTTGCAACATAATCTTTGATTTCAGTGACAATGTTTTCCTGAATGTTCCACAAACTAGACACTCCATCCCTCCTCTCTAGGTATTTTCTCTGACTGTCCCTCATACACAAAATGCTCTCCTTCCTCATCTCCAACTACTGGTTTGCCTGGCTTCCTTCAAGTTCCAACTAAAATTCTATCTTCTACCTGAAGACTTTCTAAATATCTCTTAAATCTAGTGTTTTCCCCAGCATGTATTTCCTATTTACCTTGTATACAGCTGTTTGTGCATATCTGTTGACTTATCTCCCCCATTAGATTGTGAGCTCCTTGAGGGTTGGGGCTATCTTTTACCATTTTTTTCTATCCATAGTACTTTACACTGTGCCTGACATATATTAGATGCTTAATAATTCTTTATTGACAGACTGATAATTTCCCTTTCCTCCTCCTCTTCTCTTCTCCTCTTTTCTTCTTTTTCCTCCTACTCTTTCTTCACCTTTTTCCAATTAATTCTCTTAAGACCCTTAATCTTTCTCTTCTTTCTTCACTTCCTCCTCCATTTCCTCTTTCTCCTAGTTCTTTTCTGTATTTTACTTCCTCCTCTTTCTCCTCTTCTTCTTCTCTTTTTCCCCCTTCCTCCATTTCCTTTCTTCCTCTTCAATTTTTTTCCCTCACTCAATATATTACTCTATCCCTAAAGGTAGCTGTTTTCACCCATTTGATGATATCAGACACAAAAAAGGCAGTTTGAAATAATTGGTCTTCTCTCAGACAATCATTATACCTTTTTTGGTTACTCAATAAAAGTAAGTCACCATCAGCAAGTTCCAAAAGAGTATAATATTTGGTTACTCAAGAAGTTAGAAAAAGATATGGAATGGACATCATAATGTCAATAAGACTGGCTAAGGTCATGCTTTTTACAAATTTTGTCTCTATGAAGGTCTTGTTTCAGTTGTTCAAATAGAAGACACTCAGGCAGGACTCAGGTCCAATTCTGTCCTCAATTTCCATTATTTTTATCTGCCCGTGTCTTTAATTATTATAGAACTAGAGGAGAAAGGAACCTCTGAAGTCATCAGCTTGAATCCTTTATTTTTTATTTTATTTTATATATTTTAACTTTTTTTAAATTTTGAGTTCCAAATTATCTCCCCCTCTCCTCTCCTTCACCCATTGAGAAGACAAGCAATATAATATTCATTATAAATGTGAAGTCATGCAAAACATATTTCCATATTAGACACATTGCAAAAAGAAAAATAATGGTAAGGAAAAATATGTTTAATCTGCAATCAGACTTCATCAATTCTCTCTCTGGAGGTGGATAACATTTTTCATCATGGGTCCTAATTGTTTGGATCATTTTCTTGATCAGAGTAGATAAGTCTTTCATAGTTGATTATTGTAGTATTATTGCTGTTATTGTGTGAAATGTTCTCCTGGTTTTGCTCACTTCACTTTGCATCAGTTCAAATATGTCTTTCCACATTTTTCTGAAGCATTTTTTCTTGTCATTTTGTATAGCACAATAGTATTACATCACAATCATACACTACAAATTGTTTAACCATTCCCCAATTGATGGACATATCCTCAATTTTCAATTCTTTGACAATGCAAAAAGGGCTATTATAAACATTTTATAGGTATAGGTTCTTTTACTTTTTCTTTGACTTCTTTGGAATACAGATCTAGTAGTGGTATTTCTGGATCAAAGGATATGTAGTTTTATAGCCCTTTGGGCATAGTTCCAAATTATTATCCAGAATGGTTTGATAGCTCACAACTCCAACAACAGTGTATTAGTGTCCTTATTTTTCCACTTCCCATTCAGAATTTGTCATTTTCATTTTCGATCATTTTTTACTAATCTAATAGGTATGCAGTGGTACTTCACAGGTGTTTTAATTCACATTTCTCTAAACCTTTGTGATTTTTAAAATATGACTATTTTTAGTTTCGATCTTTTTTTCTGAAAACTGCCTGCTCATATCATTTTACCATTCATTTATTGGAGAATGGCTCTTATTTTGATAAATTTGGCTTAATTTCCTGTATTTTTGAGAAATTAAGCCTTTATCAGAGAACCTTGTTTTTCCCTGGTTTTCTACATTTCTTCTAATTTTAGCTACATCATTTTGGTTCTCTAAAAACATTTCAATTTTATATAATAAAAAATATCCATTTTACCTCCCATGATCCTCTCTATATTTATCATAAAGTCTTCCCTTATCTATAGATTTTATTAGATATATTTTTCCTTGCTTCCATAACATGTTTATATCACCCTTTAAATCTAAATCATGTATACATTTTGACCTTATCTTGGTAGACAATATGAGATGCTGGTCTGTGCCTAGTTTCTGTCTGACTTTTTTCCAGTTTTCCTGGCAGTTTTTGCGAAAATATGACTTCTTGTGTCCAAAGCTTGAATTGTTAAGATTATTAAATACTAGATTGCTACGGTCATTTACTAATGTATATTGCATACCTAATTCGAGGCATTCAGGCAGCTCAATGGGTAGATTATAGGGCCTAGAATCAGGAAGAACTGAATTCAAATCCAACCTCAGACATTTATTAGCTGCATGACCCTAGGTGAGTTTCTTTACCTCCATTTTCCTCAGTTTCTTCATCTGTAAAATATCGATAATAATAGCTCTTACCTCTTAGTGTTGTTGTCAGCACCAAATGAGATAATAATTGTAAAGAGCTTAGCAGAGTGCCTGGCTCACAGTAAGTGCTATATAAATTGTTATTGATTATTAATCCCCTCACTCTTTAAGAAAAAAAAAAAAGATTTAGCTGAGGCCTGACTTGGTCAAATTCTCAGAGGTCAGGAGAATCAGAGGTCAAATTTGAACCCAAACCCTCTCACCCCAGAGTCAGTACTCTTTCTATTGTGCCACACTGTTTCTCACCTGATCCTTCCCCTTCAAAAAAAATATAACACCAAGAACAGAGGGCTGAGATGCATATATCAAGGAATAGAACATATTAGAAGTACCCTTGGGAGGAAAAACAAAAGTATGTCATGGAAGCGTCAGAATTTACACAATTAAATTCCTAGAAAATCAGAGATTAAAGATACCTCAGAGATCATCTCAAACAACAATCTCTAATTGAAGCAAAAAGGAAAAAAATTCACCTCTATATCCCACAAAAAAGATGCCATTAAGTTTGTATTTGAACATTTCCAGTGACTTGGAACCCACTATGTCAGGAGCATCCCATTCTACTTGTGAATATCCCAGATTATTAGGAGATTCTTTTCATTGCATATGTACCCAGATATAACATAAGCTTCTTGAGGGCTTAGTCCATTTCACTCTTGTCTTTGTATGCCCAGCTCCCAGCTCACTGCCTAGTATAGTGTTGGTACTTAATAAAAGCATGCCAACTGATTATATAAACTTTATTAACAGACATAGCATCCCTCTGCTGATCTACCCTGCTATTTTGGCTAACCTCTATCTGCCCTTTTAAAGAAAGGCAGGAAGAGAACAAGCATTTACCAAGCACTTAGTATGTGTTAAGCACTCTACCAACATCATTTCATTTGATCCCATTATCTAATGTTCATTTTCCAACCCTCTCTTCCAAGTCACTTTGTCTTAATGTGATATAAACATAGGCTGTTATTCGATAAGTATTTATTAAATTCAAAAGTTTTGCACAGAAAGAGTATAATACTAGTTTAATATGAAATCCTAGCAACTTAAATTATCACATCAATGGGTTTAAGATCAGTTTTGTTGTTGTTGTTGTTTTTATTTTTCATGGATTTAGAGTTAGAAGGACCAGTATAATTCATTTAGCCCAAGGTATTAATTAAGATGAGGTAACTGATGCTCAGAGAGCTTCACTGACTTGCCCCAGGTCAAATAGTAAGTGTCATTGGGGAACAATACCCAAAAGACTGGTTCTAGTGCCAAAGGACCAGTGTGACTTAGGTACAAGTCATTTAAACTCTCTGGGCCTTAGTTTCTTCATCTTGAAAAAAAAAAAAAAAGAATGACATTAAGGTATTTGGTCTCTGAGGTCCTTAACATTTGTAAATCTATGATTGTGTGAAGACATTTCCCTGTATCCATGTTATTCAGCATTCTTTCCACTGGACCAACATGTCTTCTCTGTGCTAAGATCAGTTCTATTATATTTGACTGCTATAGACTTAATTCGCTGATGCAGTAAATCACTCAATTGATCTGTCTTGGTTTCTGCATCTATAAAACTAGAATTACAATTTCCATCCATTTCTATGTAATTAATAGGCATGAGAAGGAAGGATTTGGTCTTCCCAGTGGGGAAATCACTCATGTAGAAGAAAGTCAAATGATTACAAAGACCTACTTACTACCATTAAATATTTCAGAACATTAAAACCACTAAATGAATGGCAGTGACTGGGGAGACCAGAACTCAACATATTTGAAAAGTTCTTGGGGAGGAAAAAAGGATATTTATACACATTTGCATAAATTAGACTTGAATTACACAAATTTAAAAATAAAACAAGTTAATGCATTCCAGACTAATTGTAGATTGCCTCCTTAAGCTGAGCAGTACATTCAATCTTCGATAAAAGTATTATGTTCACTTAATAAATAGTCACATCCACTCATCCATTTTGAATATGTTTGGGGGAGAAGAAATGAACTTATATCAAAGTCAAATGATAAAAAGAACTGTGCATATTTTAGAATACCTTTGCCTTTATCCAAGTACAGAAAATAATTTCTCTGAGTTAGAAATTATTCTACCAATTAAAATTTCAAAAAATCTGAAGAGATATTTTAGATGGCTATAGTGAAAAAAAAAGATCATAATGATTCCAGACCTTTGTTATTTCATATTATGGAAGTTCCAGCAATAAAGTAGTTTAAAAGACAAATTAATTGCATGCTTCCCCTTCAAGAGAAATAGACTTATGCATGTTACTATGGCAACTACTTACAATTCTACCTATTAACTTTCTTATCACAAAAACAATCAATAACTATTCTGTTAACTTTAGAGATTTAAAAATATAAACATATCTGTATGTGCCAATAACCATAAAATTTGATTTATTTTGAAAAAATCAAAGGCAAATACTTTCTAAGGAATTTTTCACATTAGAGCTGTTAATATTTTGAAGTAGGATTGGAGCAAAACCACTCAGGCCATCCCATATACCTCTCTTCATCTACTCCAACATGTATCTGTGGGTATTTACGTGTAAAATGCAAACTACTTGGTGATTACCCATGCTTGCTGTAATTGTGTATATTAGCCCTGTAAGATCACACTTTTCTCTTGTATGATTTCCTTTGAAATTAAAAGAACCAACTCACTTTCTTTGATTCCAAGTCATCATACATGGTTTGGATTTCTGAGAATACACTTTTGAAAAAAAGAAAATCAGACTAGAATAAATGAGCACATTCCATCTGTCTTTAAAAAAAAATTCAAGGTTGTCAGATAATGAGAAGTTTAGAGCTATAAGGTAGCTTAGATGTCATATATTCAATTAATAAAGTTATAAATTTATTTATTTTTAGTTTTGAACATTTACTTCCACAAGATTTTGGGTTCCAAATTTTCACACCATCTTGCCTCTCCCCCCACCCCAAGATGGCATGCATTCTGAATACCCTTTCCCCTAGTCTGCCTTCCCATGTATTTCTTCCTCCCTTCTCTTACCCCCTTCCCCTTCTATATTCCTGTAGGGCAGGATAGATTTCTATAACCCATTTCTGTATTTCTTATTTCCCAGTTGCATGTGAAAACATTATTTTTAAACATGTGTTTTTAAAACTTTAGGTTCCAAATTTTCTCCCTTCCTCCCTCCCCACCCACCCTCATTGAAAAGGCAAGCAACTCCATATAAGCTATACATGTGCAGTTAAAGAAAACACTTCCATAGTAGACATGCTGTGAAAAACTAACTCTATTTCCCTTAATCCTATCCCACCCCCCCATTTATTCTATTCTTTCTTTTGACCCTGTCCCTCCTCAGAAGTATTTGCTTTTGATTACTCCCTTTCCCAATCTGCCCTCCTCTCTATCATTCCCCTACTCTCTTATCCCCTTCCCCTCCTATTTTCCTGTAGTGTAAGACAGATTTCCATACCCAATTGAGTGTGTATGTTAGTCCCTCCTTAAGTCAAATCCTATGAGAATAAGATTCACTTATTCCCTGTCACCTTCCCCCATTTCCCCTCCACTGTAAGAGCCTTTTCTTTTCTGTTTTTTTTGTGAGATAATTTACCCCATTCTACTTCTCCCTTTCTCCTTCTCCTAGTATAATCCTCTCTCACCCCTTAATTTTATTCTCTAGATATGACCCCTTTATCTTCAACTAACTCTGTGCCCTCATCTATCTATCTATCTATCTATCTATCTATCTATCTATCTATCTATACATATATACATACATATAATTTTTTTTCTCCAACTACCTTAATACTGACAAAGGTCTCATGGGTTACAAATATCATCTTTTCATGCAGGAATGTAAACAGTTCTACCTTAATAAGTCTGTTATGATTTGTCTTTCCTGTTTATCTCTTCATGTTCCACTTGAGTTTTGTATTGGAAAGTCAAATTTTCTATTCATCTCTGGTCTTTTCATCAAGAATGCTTGAAAGTCCTCTATTTCACTGAATGACCATTTTTTCCCCTGAAGAATTATATTCAGTTTTGCTGAGTAGGTGATTCTTGGTTGTAATCCTATTTCCTTTGCCCTCCGGAATATTATATTCCATGCCCTGTGGTCCCTTAATGTAGAAGCTAATAAATCTTGTGTTATCCTGATTGTGTTTCCACAATACTTGAATTGTTTCTTTCTGACTGCTTGTAAAATTTTCTTCTTCACCTGGGAATTCTGGAATTTGGCTACAATATTCCTAGGAGTTTTCCTTTGGGGATCTCTTTCAGGAGGAGATCAGTGGATTCTTTCAATTTCTATTTTGCCCTCTGGTTCTAAAATATCAGGGCAGTTTTCCTTGATCATTTCTTGAAAGATGATGTCTAGGCTCTTTTTTTGATAATGGCTTTCAGATAGTCCAATAATTTTTAAATTCTCTCTCCTGGATCTATTTTCCAGGTCAGCTGTTTTTCCAATGAGATATTTCACATTGTTTTCTAATTTTTCATTCTTTTGCATTTGTTTTACAGTGTCTTGATTTCTCATAAAGTCACTAGCTTCCAATTGCTCTATTCTAATTTTTAAGAAAGTATTTTCTTCAGTAATCTTTTGGACTTCCTTTTCCATTTGGCCAATTTTGCTTTTTAGGGCATTCTTCTCCTCATTGGCTTTTTGGACCTCTTTTGCCATTTGGGTTAGGCTATTTTTTAAGGTGCTATTTTCTTGAGTATTTTACTGGGTCTTCTTTAGCAAGCTGTTAACTTGCTTTTCATGATTTTCTTGCATCACTCTCATTTCTCTTCCCAGTTTTTCCTCTACTTCTCTTTCTTGCTTCTCAAAATCCTTTTTGAGCTCTTCCAAGGCCTGGGACTGATTCATATTTTTCTTGGAGGCTTTGGATGTAGGAGCTTTGACTTTATTGTCTTTTTCTGGTTGTATGTTTTGGTCTTCTTTGTCACCAAAGTAAGATAATATAGTCTGACTCTTTTTCTGCTGCTTGCTCATAATCCCAACCAATTACTTGAGTTTTAAACTCTTTGTTAAGGTAACAGTCTGTTTCCAATGTGGAGAATGTACTGTCCCAAGCTTCAGGGGTTTGTACAGCTGTTTTTAGAGACACTTCTAGAGACCTGAAAATTTTCAGTTCTTTGAAGGTGCTACGATAAGGGGCGAGGTGTTTCCTCTCCACCACCACAACAAGCTCCACCATGCCAGCACTCCTCCTCACCCCAGGACAGCCCATCAGAGCTGTGACCCAGATCCAAGCACAGGCAAAGCAAGAGATTCCTGCCTCAGCACTGGCAAGGAAATCTTTGCCATCCACCTCTGATCAGCCACTTGATTCCCCCTCAGTCTGTGAGCAGGAAGCTCAGGAGGCAGCCACTGCCCTGGGGGCAACTGAGACCTACCTTCTTCCCTCACTGCACTCACAGACTTTTCCCACTGACCTTCTAAGTTGTCTTTGGCGTTTGTGGATTGAGAAGTCTGGAAACTGCCACAGCTGTCCGCGATTCAGTCCCCTGAGGCCTGCTCCAGGTTCACTGTGGCCTGCACGCCCACGTCAAACTGCGCTCCTCTCCCTGCCCAGAGTGATATACCTTTCTGATCAGCCATCAGGTTGTCCTGGGCTGGAAATTTGATTTACTCTGTTTTTTGTGGGTTCTGCTGCTTTAGAATTTGTTTAAAGTCATTTTTTATAGGTATTTGGAGGGGTTTGAGGGACAGCTCAAGCAAGTCACTGCTTTCCCTCCACCATCTTGGCTCCACCCCCAGATGTCATATATTCAAAAGCCCTCATTTTACAGATAATAAAACTAAGGCCCAGAAAAGTTAAATAACATTTCTTGTCAGACAGAGAATGGCAGACTAAAGATTTGGCCCTAGGTCCCCTGACTCTAGATTTAGCTCTCTTTCACCTGTGACAAAAGATAAACAGATTTTTGGATTTATTCAATTAGTTGCTGCTGCATCTTTAACATACATACATAAACATATACATACGCAAAGGCACACACAGTACCTCATAACTACTTTAACTTTCTTTTTATTGGTTGTTAGGTTGGTGTCATTCTTCCCACCAATCACCCATCTCATGGAATTGACTGGATGCTGTAACCTAGAGCGCAAACATAGTATTAAATGATAGTGCAGTACAAGGAGAAGATACATATGTAATAAAAAAAACAAACTCAAATCTCCTATAACTGTATGGTATGGAAGTAGTTTTCTCTCATAGAGTACTCATACTACTTTCCTAGGGTCAGCTACTCTCCAAGGCCTTATCCTCAATTGTCAAGGATCACACTTCCTCAAGACATTCCTCTCTCAGGTGACTGATGCTCTATAACTGTATCTGCAACTGTGTTTTTCTATTCCACTTCCTCTATTACATTTTTCCTTGTTGTTGTTGAGAGTTGTTTTCAGTCACGTCTGACTCCCCGTGACTCAATTTTGGGGGTTTTATTGGCAGAGATAATGAAGTCATTTGCCATGTCCTTCTCTAGCTCATTTTACATATGAGGAAATTGAGGCAAACATGGTTAAGTGACTTGCCCAAGATCACACAGCTAATGAGTGTTTGAGATTGGATTTGAACTAGGAAGGTGAGTCGTCCTGACTCTAGGCCTGACACTTTCTCCACCGTACCACCTTGTTGCCCCTATTGTGGGAAGGAAGAAAATTTCTCTATCCCCATCACTACCCTCTTTACTTCCAACTTTCAAACTTTGAAACTCATTTAGGGACCAAATGTTTAAAGCCACCAAAAGCATTGCTAACCTATTTGCTCAGTTATCCATTTGGCCAAATCAAAAATGTGCTTATACCTCATAAATAGATCACAACACCTCACAAAACATACCTTGTTTACAAATTAAAATCTCATCGATGTGCGAATACATTCTGTGACTGTATCAACTGAAACAGAAAGAACTCTTGCCCTTATACTAGTACAAGGAATATAACCAGAAAAAATGGAAAAGAAACACATGATATATATTAACCTACATAATCAGTACATGAGGAAGGAGCACCCTACCTCATGCTTTAAGAATGGAAGCAATGTTAGGAAAGGTGGTTGTTCTTTTAAAATTCTGAGTCAGTTCACGATGGTGCCAAATTTTCCATCACATTGCTATCTACAAACCATTAAAAGATATTAGTTATAAGATTACTAAAAGATGAAAATTTTGATTTCTGTTTTTAAGTTACTGTCACTTTTGTATTTGAGCAATTTGTCCAGAGAGGCAGAAAGGAAACTTTTGTTCATGAAAAATGGATAAATCTCTAAGTGAGAAAGGACAGTTTTTGTCTTAAAATGTGAGGAGATACAAAGATTTGGAGATTGGAGAGGAAGATAAAAATGTGCTTCTTGCATGAATGGATTAAGAGAATGTGAATAAAAAGAGATAAATAATGGATGCTCCAGGGCACTGTAGTCCCTGGAGAATTCCCATGAGACTTTTTTTTTTTTAGAATTTCAGAAGGTAAAACTCTGAATCTATAATTCTATACTATGAGAAGATTAGTAAAGAATGTTGGTGTCATACAGGCAGCCAAGCTGATTTCACCTTTCCTAAGGTTCTGATGAGTCATCAGAGATAGTTAAGAAGGTAGAAGGAAAACACCAGCATGAGCAATCAGCTGACAGAAGCTTCAGGTCCTGTGGTTGAAGGCTGCTTATTGGAAGAGAGCTGAACTGTGGTATACTTTGAATTATTTCTCTCCACTGCTCACCTTGGCTTAAGAAGGAAAACCCGAAGAGACAAGAAAGGTTTTATGACTTCTCTTTTTGGAAAAAAAAAACTTTTATCTAATTAAACAGCATAGAATTGTATAGAGCAAAAAGTAGGAAGGGCTTCTTTGCATTTCCCAGTGAGTCAATCCTGTCTGCCTACTCATTTCAGTCGTGTCCAACTCTTTGTGACCTTATTTGGTATTTGCATGGCAAAGATATCAGAAAGGTTTGCCATTTCCTCTCTAGCTCATTTTATAGAAAAGGAAACTGAGACAAACAGAGTTAAGTAATTTACCCAGGGCCACACAACTAGTAAATGTATGAGGCCATATTTGAACTCAGGAAAATGAGTCTTCCTGACTCAAGGCCTGGCACTCTATCCACTGTACCACCTAGCTGCCCCCCACCCCACAGTCAATCTTAGAATAGATCTGACTTAAAGAAACTGTTTTTCACTATAGAAGCATAAAACTGTCTTAGCACCCTTTTAAGGGTGATTTTGAGTTAAAAGAGCTTGTCAATATTTCATCAGTTTGAAAGTGAAAGAGGAATGGGTTTGCTCAGAATAGTATGGTGAAGACAGAAGGGAAGGCACTTAGAAGAGAAGCTTGTTGTTTTGATACAGATTGCTCCAGAAAAGACCAAAGATATCAAGGCCTGAAGTCCAGAACTGGAAGTTCCCTGGAGCACATTTGCTCACTTATAGAATTCCTTGCTGGAATTCTAGAAATGTGTCACTACTCTCTCTCCTCTTTCATTTACATTATGGGTGAATGCAACCCTTGGTTTATGGGTGTACTGTTAAGTTTGACTAATACTACATTTGTTTTCTGGTGAATAATTGTAATGTTACAATTATTCTTGCTTTTCTCAATGTAACATAAAGTTTTGTATGTTTAAATTATGAATGGTGTAATGGTTACTGATTTTGTGAAAATGGGAAACATGATAATAGGGGCTCAGTCATGAATAATAAGAGTATACAACATCTACCAATACCACCACTAGGAGAGTCACTCCTAGGAGCCTGAGAAGATTGAGTTATAAATGTGTACTGGTAATGCAGCTTTGCAAACTACAGCTTTGCCTGTGTGAGGGCAGTTGGGGGGTTATTCAGTCAGCCCAGAATGAGAAAAGTGGCGACAATCTGTCTATACAGTATATCTACACTCTTTTAATGATCAGACATGAGAGATAACTCTTTTTTTTTTCAAGAAGAGGTAGGAGGAAAAGAAGTTTAACGAACTAGAAGAAAAATCACTACTTGCCTTCTCTATCAAACTTTTAGGTGGATATGTTGTTATAGTATACAGGAGAAGGTTCAGATACTTATTTTTATTTCTTCTGATTTTGCTAATTATATCACTTCCACCCTTCCATTGTAATCTTTAAATGCTCTTTAACATTATTATGTTTTTCAATCATTTCCCCAAAATACTAACAGATTCTTTTGTAATAA
>NW_020954551.1:21894553-22043423 GCF_900497805.2 Vombatus ursinus | reverse complement strand
AAACTGTTTTGAATAGCTATTGAGGTGATTTACTGCAAAAGGTAATCAATTCTGCATCTGGAGAGTTAGAACCATGACTCATCTCTCAGCATATAGTCTCCTGCACAATTATTCCTAGTAGACAAGGGTGGGGTGTCACTGCTCTGCTCCTTGTCTAATGTGTCCTGCCAACTTATTCGGAGTAAAATTAAAGGTATATATGCTCAGCATACCCACAGTCACCCATTTATTATTAACTCATTATGAACTTAGCCTCTGGCTACATGTAGTTAACAGATTGAAATAGAAACAAAAATTTCCATATGATTTGGACAATCTATTCTATATGGAACTTTGCTGCATTGTTTGAAATTTTAGAAATTTATATAAAGTAGAAATTAATTAGAAATATGAAATTTTTAATGGACATTCTTTTTTAGAAAAAAAATAATATTCATTTTGACTGACACTCTTAAAAGCAAGTGAATCAGGGGCAGCTAGGTGGCTCAGCAGATAGAGCACCGGCCCTGGATTCAGGAGGACCTGAGCTCAAATCTGGCCTCAGATACATAACACTTACTAGCTGTGTCACCCTGGGCAATTCACTAAACCCCATTGCCTAACCAAAAAAAAAAAAAAAAGCAAGTGAATCAGAAGACATCTGAACTTTGGTGTCCAATTGGTGCTAACTAACACATATGGCTCAGATTTAAACTACACTTCGGGTCCTTCATATCTCTGTCCTCCTCACCACCTGCCACTTCTAGCTCTAAATCCTATCCATGTGCCAATTTGTCCAACCTAATAATTCAAGAAACATTTATTAAAAGACAACTTTGGTGATGTCACTATGCTAGGGTCTTGGGATACAAAGAAAAAAATGAAAAGGCTCTTCAACTCAAGTCAACCAGCATTTATTAAACAACTTGCATGTGCCAGGCACTGTGCTAAAGGATAGAGATTTAAAAAAAAGACAAATACCAACAACAAAAACCAGCCCCTGCTCTCAAAGAACTCACAGTCAGTGGGGAAGATATATTTAAACAACCTTATATAATAAATAAATTAGTAAATTGGAGATGATCCAATTTTGAGATAATCAACAAGAAGTTTATAATCTATGAAATTTGACTAAATAAGAAATTATCTAACTACATGCACGACTGTTGGAGCTACAATGCACATGTGGTAAACAGTAGAGACAGCCCATCCTCTTAGTATCTAGGTCAGCCTCAGTCCACAGAAATTAGGTTGTTCTCAAAGACATGCTAGGACCAGTCTATGTAAATCAAATGATTCCTAATTGGCCTCTGGATCTCCTTGGGGATTCTGATAACACTCAGTATTGTTAATTGGATAACTCCCACTGGGAAATGACAAATGAGTTAGTTTCTTAGTGCTTCTCTGAAAGTGAATTAATCAGGAATTGCTATTCCCCCAAATGATCCAGAAAAGAAAATATTACGTTGGACTTGTCCAATATTGAATTTGAGCTACTCAAGGATAAAGACTTTCACTTTGGCATTTGAGACATCAGTGCCTATTTAAGTACATAGCTCATATTAGATGCTTGACAGATTTTTTTTTAGTCAAATTGCCTGGTTTGTTTAAAGCAGGGTTGTGACTAGAGCTCCCAGTGTATATACACCTGCTTCTTTATCACTTGCCTGTTGCTACAGGAGTTCAAGACATGACAAATGGTAAAGTTGTATGGGTGATGTCTTTTGACTCATCCATAAATTGGATTTAAATGAGGCAGAGTTGCATGAAGTCATCAACTTCATTCTCTTTTCCAGAGTCATGGTAATCTAGTGGCAGGACAAAAGTCAGGATGCCTGGTAATGACCAAGGATGCAGTGAATGGCCTTGACATCTTCAATGTCTGACCAAGGTCTTAGCACTCCACAGCACTTACTTCAGCCTTCTTTATGGCTATATGGCTATATGTGAGAATTCTTCTCACATATACTTGGAGTAGACATCCCGTTAACTCAATGACTGGTTTGAGATTCCTCAGTACCCTCAACCCATCTGCCAAAATGTTTTAGGAGGTATGACCACTATGCAAGCAATAGCTTCTTGGAATCATAGGTGAGAGTTGGATTAATCAGGTAGATACCAAAGGTGTAAAACAATCCTGAAAAGGGCTTGGCAGCCCTCATACCAGAGATACTAGTCTTCCCTGAACACCTGTACACTCCTTTTTTAACCTAGGACAAATCAGGTAACTATTTTAATCTTCAGCTTCCTCATATGGAAAAGAAGCTAGATGATTTTGAATGTCCCCCTCAATACTGTCCTATTGTTTTATGAACTTTTATTCACTGCCTGTTTTACCCCTATCCTAGTATATACTTCAAGAAAATGGTTCCAATTTTTGTCTACGAAGTAATGAAGGTGGCTTAATCATTATATCAACAATTTCAATATGGTCATACACATATCATAAACATATACACATACATATACATATACATATACACATGCATATGCATATATATGTATAATTTCATTGTTTGCAAAATCCATATACAGGTGCCACAGATCAAGGTATACTCTGAACCCAATCTAATGCATTATCCAACTATAATGTCAAAACCAAATTGGTTATATACCTAGTGTGAACACTCAATTGATTTTAGCTCTATTAAACCTCAAAACTCCTGACTTCAAGTCATCCACCAATATTAGCCTTCCCAGCAGTAGGGCTTATAGGCATTCACTACCACAACTGTTAATATTATTTATTTATTTATATTTATTTGTTCATTCATTCATTTATTTTATTATTTTTGGAAGCAAATGGGGTTAAATAACTTGCCCAGGATCACACAGCTAGTAAGTGTCTAAGGCCAGATTTGAAGTCAGGTCCTCCTGACCCTGGGGCCAGTGCTCTATCCACTGTGCAACCTAGGTGCAACCTATACACACACACACACACACACACACACACACATATATACACGCATACATATATACATATATGTGTATATATATATATTTTAAAGTGTTGTTGTCATTCAGCTATGTCTGACTTTCCATGACTCCATTTGGGATTTTCTTGGAAAAAATACTCTAGTGGTTTGCCATTCTTTTCCTCCTGCTTATTTTATAGATAAGTAACTGAGGCAATCAGGGTTAAGTGGCTTGTTCAGGGTCACATAGCTAGTAAGTATCTGAGGCCAGATTTGAACTCAGGCACAGGATTCTTCCTGGTTCCCAGTCCAGTGCTCCATTCACTGTGTCACCTGGTTGCCCCTTTTCTCTTACAATATTTCCACAAATAAGAAAGAAAATAATAATATAAATTCAACCAAATCATGAGCATACTTTATTTAAAAAATATTCTCTGCATTCATTAAATGAAATTCATCCCAGTAGTTACCAACTTACTTCATAATTTATGCTTCAAAGATCCATCATTTTGTCACTGCAATTTCTCTCTTCCACAACTCCAAATCTTAACCCTCTACACTTTAGCAAATGGAAGTCATGAATTGTTATGGTTTAAAATATTAATCAGTGATTGTCCAGCCTCCTGGTGATGAGTTTCTCTAAAAATAGGTCAGTTGATCTGAGAAGGAAAATAAATCAAACAACATGTGTTTATTAAGTTCCTACTATGCACCAGTCAGTCTACTAGTTACTAGAGATACAAAGACAAAAATGAAAACAGTTCCTGTCCTTGAGGAATACATTACTTTCTAAACAGTGGAGATAACATGTCCAAAATAGATACAAATAATAATGGGGGTAAGGCAAGTTAAGAAGTTAGACAGACAAAAATCCTGAATACCTCAAATCTCTTCAGATTGGTAAGACCAACCAGAGGTGGCTCGCTGTAAGGGCCTCTAAGGACCAAGAATTACTGTGACATTTCAATAAAGCTATTAGAGTAGTATAACCATGGAGATTACACTTGAAACATGTCTTCTTGATCTCAATTATCTCTATATATATGAAAGACAGGTAGAACATCATGATAATGAACTAGATTTACTACAAGGTTCCTCTGAGTTCATCTAGTCAAATATTTTCATAGCATAGATGATAAAAGAAAGGGTAAGAGAAGTTAATTGACTTTCCCCTTGTCACATTGTTAGTATTAGAGGTGTGATTTTTTTCCTCAATATCCAGAGCTAGTGTTCATCCAATTCTACCAGAAAAGCCTAATACACTTAATTGCATAGACAAAATCAGTATTAAAACACATTTTAATTTTCAATAAGACAAAAAATTTCCTTCTCATTCAATCATTCCTCAAAACCTCCCATCTAAAGCCAAAAGAAATCTCCTCCCTTCAAAGAGAAAACTTCAGTGTGTCTAATATGTGTCCCAATATGAATAATGGTTCCAGTAAGGAAAGGATTAAGAAGCCTAATATTTCAGATGTGTTCATAATTTCAGAATAAGATTTGAAAAGGCAATCAGTTGGCAAAACAAAAGTTTGTGAGACCAAATACATCTCCCACTTTAATGTACAACTCAATGATAATAATAAAAGCCTCCTTTGAGTACTGGTGACAAAAGGAACAGAGGTTTGACTAATTATTTTCCAATTGACTTAACATTCTTTGACATGTGAAAAGAGAATTCCTAAACAGAAATTTAAGCTTCAATGTCTGAAAGCTGGTTTTGGAGGAATAAATTAGATGAAAGGAAGTCTTTCCTAACACCACCATGATTACTGGGAAATTAACACAATCAGAATAATTGGAAGAAGAAAACAATCAGTGGGGGGAACCCTGCAAAATAGGAAAGGATAAAATATTACTGAAATGATTATGAAATTTCTAATTCACAAGAAAGTTTCTCAGCAATTTTTTAGACAAGGATGAAGAAAACAAATTATTTTCACATTATATTTCACATCACATTCATATTCAATTTAAACTATTTTCTTGTCATAATTTTTACTGTGCTTAGTTTTCCCATATTTCCTTTTGTTCTCCCTTATTTTACTTTTTCATAACTTCATATGAGTACTTGTATATGTATGCGTACAGGTGTCTACTCATGTGTGTGCATATGTGTATATGTCAATAGGTATGTGTATGGCCTAGACTCTGCTTTGGTAATAAAAAGTAGCTAGAGAGGAGGTCTCAGATTCAGAAACACTTGGCATCAAGTCCTCTCCTCTTTGACACATAGAGATTTTATAACCCTTGGCAATTCCTTTAACTTACTGGTGACCCAAACAATGGTCTGAGCCTCTAAGTTTCAGAAAAGGCACAAATCTGTATTGGTGGAGAACTCTACATACAGATTAATTCAATGATCTGGTAAAAACAAACAAACAACAACAAAAATTCTCAAACAAAAATACATTGGCTACCCTGAATCTGGTCATTTTCCCCTATGTATTTTGTCAATATTAAATCTGTTGTATCAATTGCTTTGGAATATTTTGGATAACACTAAAAGTAAGGAATCATAGAAACACTTTTGTTCAATAATAATTAGAGCAGATTATTTAACTTGACAGCAGGTATCCTGACACTCAGACCACCAATTGTGGTCTAGCTCTTCCATCTTCTGCTGAAATTAATTCACCAGTTGTAGAGAAGAGAATTTGACAAATCATTCTCACATGTTGCAGGGCACATTTGATCAATCAGCAAAGTGTGATCTGCTAACTTCAGCTACACTGAAAAGCAGAATATTAAACAATTAAAAACTGTTACATTGTTATTATTATTACAAAAATATGAGAATTACTGATAAAAGGACAGATATATAGCGATAATTTCCTATACCATGGAAGTAAGAGTACTAAAGATTTTTATGCATATTATGTCAAAAATCCTTTCTCCTGGAAATATGGGAGTTCCTCCCCAAGGAAATTTTAATTTGATGGAAAGTGCATTTTTATTTTTGAAGCTCATTTCACTGTTGCATTTCCAAGTGTTTTATAGAAAGTCATTGTTTAGCTCTGCAATCCCTAATAGAGGTGGGAGTCAATGCTGAAATTCTCATTTTATGAGTAAACTCTGATATGAGACCTTTCTCCCAAATGACTATTCTTACTTCCCATAGAAAGGTATTTCTATGAGTATTAGATATGCATTTCATATGCATTTTCTCATGTAACAAGTGTCTGTAATGATACTTCAGCTTTGTGGGGAGGGAAGGAGGGTCTGTAAGTTCCAACTGAGGAGAATATATTGACAAGAAAATAGGAAGAGGTAAAATCTATGCCCCAGTCTAAAAGTTTCCATAATTTTGATTGGCTGTCACATGGGATTCAGGGAATAGAGAGCTTCTGTGTTTGGCTGGGTTTCTTTACCCACCATGATGTCTATCATGTGGCAACCCTTTGCAGTCCCTGAGAATTAGACTTCTCAGTTTCCTTGAGAAAGATTTCTGTGACATATTTTTACAATGAAGGAAACAGACACAAGGAAATTAGATATAGGTTCCCTTGCTCATCATGAAGACAACAGATTCTTTGGGGATTACACACCTGAGTGGCCAACTGCTAAGGCCTGTGTATCTGGAGTGAGAGCAGCAGGTGAACTGAGATGACTGAGTCCAGTCCTAAAATGAGCCAGTGGGGCTTAGGCATAAAGAGACTACCAGTGATTAACTCAGAACCTAGGCCAGGGCAGATCAAGACTGATTACTGCTGAAAAATCTTCTAGTCAGTGATCCAGGAGAAAAAAAAGGACTGCCCTATGATATGCTTTCCTATATGCTTTCCCCTTGCATTCACTGACTACTAGATCGGGTACTAAAAGCTGGGGATGGGGAATCTGCCTCAAGCATCTCTCCTCTGTGTTTTATAGAAAGTCATTGCTGAGTTCTGCAATTCCTAATGGAGGTGTGAGTCAATAGTGAAATTCCCATTTTATGTAGTACTTTATATATTATATACTACTTACCCCAGAGTAACAACAGTTTTCTTTTAATCTACAGGACAGGGGAAAGAGGTGGGGAGGAGAGAGGAAACAGTACTTCTGTACTGTCTTTCTGGAACTCCAAAAATAAAATAAGTTGGGAAGATAAGCAGTATAGGGAAGAGTAATGATCAGAAGAGTGAAGGAAAGTAAATGGGTGTGAGGTGTTATGATCATAGATTAAGCAAAACTTGGCAACTGATTGGTTATCAGTGATGAGAAAGAGGCTGCCCTTTCATTCAATCATGATTTTAAAGTTCTAAACTTAGGAGATTGGAATGAATAAAAATATAGAAGTTTGGAAGATGGAGGAGTTTATTTTTAATTAAATTTTATATTTATTTTTAACATTCTTCTTTTAAAAATTTAGTTCCAAATTCCCTCTCTCCACCATGTCTCCCACCCATTGAGAAGACAAGTAATATCCTATCAAATATACATGTGAAATCATGCAAAACATATTTTTGTACAATTTGTATAATTTGCTTCTTAGCCATGTTACCAAAAAAAAGCAAGAAAAAGCAAGAAACATAAAGAAAGTGAAAAAGCATTCTCCAGTCTGCACTCAGATTTCACCATTTCCCTCTCTAGAGGTATATAGCATTTTTCATTGGGGATCCTTTTGAATTGTCTTAGAAAATTGTTTTAATTGGAATACTTAAGTCTTTCACATTTGATCACCCCTATAATAGTGCTGTTACTGGGTACAATGTTCTCTTAGTTCTGCTTACTTTACTTTGCATCAGTTCGTATAAGTCTTCCCAGTTTTTTTTCTAAAACCATCCTGCTCATCATTTCTTATAGCACAATGGTATGCTATCATAATCATATACTACAACTTGTTCTGCCATTCCCCAAATGATGGGCATCCCCTCAATTTCCAATTCTTTGCCACCACAAAAAGAACAACTATAAATATTTATTGTAAATATAGTCCCTTTTACCTTTTCTTTAATTTCATTGGGGTACAGCCCTAGTAGTTGTATTGATGGGCCAAAGGGTATGTACAATTTTATAGCCCTTTGTACAAAGTTATAAATTATTTTCCAGAATGTTTGGAATAGTTTACAACTCTACCGATAGTTCATTAATGTGCCTATTTTCCCATATTCCCTCCATCATTTGTCATTTTAGATATGTGTGAGGTGGTACTTTAAAGCTGTTCTAATTTTCATTTCTCTAATTCATAGTTATTTAGAGCATTTTTTCATATAATTATTAATAACTTTGATTTCTTCTTCTGAAAAGTATCTGTTCATGTATTTGACCATTTATCAATTGGGGAATGGCTCTTATTTTTTTTTTTGATAAATTTGACTCAGTTACCTGTATATTTGAGAAATCAGAGGAACTTACTATAAAAAAAATCACCAGTTTCCTGCTTTCCTTCTAAATTTAGTGGTATTGGGTTTTTTGTACAAAAACCTTTTAATTTCATGTAATCAAAATTATCAATTTTATTTCTTGTGATCCTCCCTGTCTCTTGTTTGTTCATACACTCTATCCTTCTCCATAGATCTGCCAAGTAAAATTTTCCATGATTCTCTAATTTGCTTATGCTATCATTATTTATGTCTAAAAGTACTCATTTTGACCCAGTCGTGGTATACAGTGTAAGATGTTGGTCTATTACTGGTTTTTGCCAAGCTGTTCTCCAGTTTTCCCTACAACTTTTGTCAAATGATGGGAACTTGCCCCAAAAGCTTGGCTCTTGGTATTTATCAAACACTACATTACTATAATAATTTACTTCTGCATATTATGTACCTAATTTATTCCACTGATCTACCACTCTATTTCTTAACCAGTATGAGATTGTTTTGATGATTACCACTTTGTAATAGAGTTTGAAACCTGGTACTGCTAGGCCACTTTCCTTAGCATTTTATTTTTACTGATTCCCTTGATATTCCTGACCTTTTGAGGGTTGCATTTAAAAATGAAAATCATAGGCATATGAAAAATATGGACCAAGTTTGCTACACACTGCTGACATAGCTCAATCTATATCTATGGGGATGTTAATGAGTTCACCATCTAGACAAAGTCCTACCATTGTCATGATTTTAATAGTTATAGGCCATGGTACTCCCACCAATCAACACAAAGTTAAAGAAACCAACTCTCCTTTACATATCTATAAATGTTTTTCCCCCTCTGTTCTTTCTTTCCTCACTTAGTAATCATTGATTTTTCCATTTTTGACATGTTCAATCCATTAGAAATTTTATTTTTTTTAATTGGTCATCAGAGTGTTTTAATCTTTTGAGGGAGATGATCTATCCTTTAAAGAAGCTTTTCTCTGTCTCGGCTTTTAAGGTCACATTTTTTTTTTCACTACACCATCATTTGTATCACCTCTCCATATCATAACAGGTACCAGTAGCCTGATTTCTGTAAACTATGAACTGTCTATTCTCTAAATAGTCTTCTCTACCCCTAAATCCTCTTATCTTCCAACAGTAAGAAATTATACTTTCCTATGTGATTTTTTTTTGCTTCATTTCAGTTGAATAAAAACTCTATTGATGTACTTCAACTGAGCAGCATACTTCTCACGATTAGAAACAGGAGAGTCCTCTCTAATTTGCCTCAAAAAATGGCAATTTATTCAGAAATAAAGGAGCAACTGTTATGGGGGAAAATACTTTTTCTGAATTAAAAAAAGTTTACTCTCTTGAGATGAGAAAAAGTGTCATTTGCTTGAAATTAGTTAAGTCTAGTTCCAGACAACTTAGGAAGGGCCAAATAATTAGGAAACATTTATATAGTTCTTTTCAGTTTCCAAAGATCCTTACATATATTAGTTCATTTGAGTTTCCAATACAGCCTTACATTATTCCCATTTCTCAGAGGGTACAAGGTCTTAGAGAGATAACTTAACTTACCCAAGATCACATAGGTGGCTACTGTCAGAGTGGGGATTTGAAGGCAGGTGGTGTGGTCTCCAAGTTCAGTGTTCTACCTTCTTCGGTGGTCCTCAATGTTCTTTAATCCTATAAACCACTTTCAACAGCCACAAAGTTTTGTGGACCTGCCCCCATGGTAATTTAATATATAGCTCATAAAATCATTTAAATTCAGTCATGGCTAAAGTTATGATTAATTTTTTTAGCACAAAAACCTCAGACTGTCTTCACAAACCTAGTTGCAAACCAGTAAATGAGAGCAATTTCAGTATACAATGCTGTCTCCCAGTTAGATTTCTCACTGATACTGAGAGGAGAATTTGTGGCCTTAGTGGTAGCTCCCATACCATGATTGGAAACAATGCTATGACTGATAGGCAGAATAAGCCAAAAGGTCAGCTTTGTCCTTTGGGGACCTGGATAATTATGTAGCAAATGATGAGGAAAGATCCAGGGTCATCTTGGTTCAAGAATAAAAACTTCACCTTCTTTGCACTTTACTTTTATGATTTCTGATTTTATTAATTTCCAGGCTGGCAAGAAATTAATTCCATTAAAATCGCAGTCCTTAAAGATGGAAAAGAAAAGGCAATGGTTCACCTGAGCTCTCCCCAAGAACACCTTTAAATAAGGCCATAAAAATAATTTCAGGAGCAGCAGATCCCAGAAAATGATGGGGTGAAATAATTTTCCAGCCAAGGATAATTTAGAATGTCAACAGGAAAGGTCTTTTGCACCTGGGTGAGAGCAGAGCATAGTTCAACACAGGCCATATCAGCACAGACCCAGACCCAGCAAATCAGGAGCAGGCCTCAGGAGCCATTGAATCAGCAGTGGCAGTGGCTGCTTCCAGAGCTCTCAGACCACAGATAGTGAGGGGGTCAAACAACTGGTCAGAAGGAGATTACAGTTGTCTTTTTGCTAGAACTGAGACAGGACTCTGTTGCTTTGCCCATACTCAGATCCAGGTCACAGTCCTGGGTGGCAGTTCCAGGGTGAGGAGGAGCACACAGCCTGTGGCCACAGTGGAGCAGGGACCCTGGTCACAATTCCAAGGCAGAAGACAGTGCTTGTGGTCACTCACAGAACAGTGCACATGCCAGGAGAATAGTAAATCCACCTCTCTTAAGATCATACCACCTTGGAAGAACTGAAAACTTACGGGTCCCTAGAAATCTCTGAAAGTAACAGCACAAAACCCCTAAAGAGTGTCCTGCACCCTCAAAGCAGAGCCCTACTTCAACAAAGAGTTAAAAGTTGAGAAATAGGCTAGGAAAATGAGCAAACAACAGGAAAAAATTCTGACCATAGAAAGTTACTATGATGACAAGGAATATCAAAACACATTCAGAAGAAGATAAAAAAGTCAAAGCTCCTGAATCCAAAGCCTCCAAGAAAAATTCAAATTGGTCTCAGTCCATGGAAGAGCTCAAAGATGATTTTTAAAATCAAGAAAGAGAGGTAGAGGAAAAATTGAGAAGGGAAATGAGAGTGATGCAAGAAAATCATGAAAAATGAGTCAACAGCTTGATGAAGGAAACACAAAAATATTGAAGAAAATGATACCTTAAAAATCAGACTAGGTCAAATAGGCGCAAAAAGCCAATGAGAAGAAAAGTACCTAGCCAATGCAACCAAGATTAGAAGCCAATGCCACCAAGATTAGAAGGAAAGTAGAAAATTGGGAAAGAATTTTTACAACTAGTCTCTCTGATAAGTACCTCATTTCTAAAATATATAGAGAATTAAGTCAAATTTATAAGAATACAAGTCATTCCCCAATATAAATGGTCAAAGGTTATGAAAAGTCAGTTCTCAGATGAAGAAATTAAAGTCATCTATAGTCATATGAAAAATTCTCTAAATCACTATTGATTAGAGAAATGCAAATCAAAACAACTCTGAGGTACCACATTACCCCTATCAGATTGGCCAACATGACAAAATAGGAAAATGATAAATGTTGGAGAAAATGTGGGAAAATTGGAACACTAATGCATTGTTGGTAGAGTTGTGAAATGATCCAATCATTTTGGAGAGCAATTTGGAACTATTCCCAAAGGACTATAAAAATGTGCATACCCTTTGACCCAGCAATAGCACTTCTAGGGCTATATCCCAGAGAGATCATATGAATGGGAAAAGGACCCACATGTACAAAAATATTTATAGCAGCTCTTTTTGTGGTGGCAAAGAATTGGAAATTGAGAGCATGCCTATCAATTGGGGAATGGCTGAACAATTTGTGGTATGTGAATGTAATGGAATACTATTGTGCTATAGGAATGATTAACAGGCTGACTTCAGAAAAACCTAGAAAGACTTGTATGGTCTGATGCTGAGTGAAGTGAGCAGAACCAGGAGAGCATTGTACACAGCCATGTTATGTGATGACTAATATTGATAAACTTAACCCTTCTCAGCAATACAAGGATCTAAGACATCTCCAAAGGTCTTGTGATGGAAAATGTTATCCACAAAGAAGAAAAAACTATGGAGTTTGAATGCAGATTTAAGCATACTATTTGCTATTTTTTTTCTTCTGTTGTGTTTTGTTTCCTCTTTCTGGTGGTTCCTACTATTGGTTCTAATTCTTACTTACAACATCACTAATGTGAAAATATGTTTAATAGGAATGTATATGTATAGCCTATATTAGATTGCAGTCTCAGGGAGGAAGGTGGGGAGTGAGGCTGAGAAAAATTTTAAACTCAAAAGTTTATGGAAGTGATTGTTGATAACTCAAAATAAATTAATAAAAAAAAAGAATGAAGAAGAAAAGAAAAGAAAAATACCTTAAAGAGAACTTGCCAAATGGAAAAAGAAGCACAAATATTTACTGAAGAAAAAGAAATGCTTTAAAAAGTAGAATTGCCCAAATAGAAAAGGAAGTACAAAAGCTAACTGAAGAAAATAATTCCTTAACAATTAGACTTGAGCAAACGGAAGCTAATGACTCTATGAGAAATCAGGAAATTATAAAACAAAATCAAAAGGATGAAAAAAATAGAAGGCAATGTGAAATGTCTCATTAGAAAAAGAACTGACCTGGGAATAGGATCCAGGAGAGATCATTTAAAAATTATTGGACTCCCTGAAAGCCATGATCAAAAAAAAGAGCCTAGACATCATCTTACAAGAAATTATCGAGGAAAACTGCCCTGATATTCTAGAACCAGGTGGTAAAATTAAAATTGAAAGAATCCACTGATCACCTCCTGAAAGACATCCCAAAATGAAAATTCTCAAGAATATCATAACCAAATTCCAGTGCTCCCAGGTCAAGGAGAAAATATTGCAAGTGGCCAGAAAGAAACGATTCAAATATCATGGAGCCACAGTCAGATAATACAAGATTTAGAAGCATCTACATTAAAAGATCACATGGCTTGGAATATGAAATTCCAGAGAGCAAAAGAGCTAGGATTACAACCAAGAATCACCTACCCAGCAAAACTGAGTATAATCTTTCAGGGGGAAGATGGAAATTCAATGAAATAGAGGATTTTCAAGCATTCTGAGTTGAAGAGAAAATTTTACTTTCAAATACAAGACTCAAGAGAAGCATAAAAAGATAAACAGGAAAGGGAAATCATAAGGGACTTAATAAGGTTTAACTGTTTATATGTCTACATGGGAAGATGATACTTGTAACTCATAAGAACTTTTTCATTATTAAAGTAGTTAGGAGTACATATAGACAGAGGGTACAGGTGTTAGTTGAATATAAAGGGATGATATCTAAAAAAATAAATTTAAGGGGTGAGAGAGGAATGTACTGGGAGAAAAGAAATGGGAAGGGTAGAATGTGGTAAATTATCTAACATAAAAGAAGCAAGACAAACCTTTGCAGTGGAGGGGAAGAGGGAGGAGGTGACAGGGGAGTGAGTGAACTTTCCTCTCATCAGATTTGACTCAAAGAGGGAATAACATGCACACTCAATTGGCTATAGAAATTTATCTTACCTTACAGGAAAGTAGGAGGGGAAGGGAATAAGAGAAAGGGTGGTAATAGAAGGGAGGGCAAATTGGGGGAGGGGATAGTCAGAAGCAAAACATTTTCAAGGAGGGACCTGTTGAAAGGAGAGAAAGAATAAGATAAACAGGGGGTGAGAATAGCATGAAGGGAAATACATTTAGCAGTAGTAACTGTGAAAAAATTCTGAAGCAAGTTTCTCTGATAAGAGCTTCATTTCTCTAATATATAGAGAACAGAGTAAAATTTATAAAAAATAAGAGCAATTCCCCAACTAATAAATGATCAAAATATATGAACAGTTTTCAGATGAAGTAATCAAAGCTATCTATAGCCATGTAAAAAAAAAAATGTTCTAAATCCCTACTGATTGGAGAAATGCAAATTAAAACAATTCTGAGGTACTACCTCATACCTATTAGATTGGCTAACAGGACAGAAAAGGAAAATGAGAAATGGTGGAGGCAATGTGGGAAAAATGAAATGTTAATGCATTGTTGGTGGAGTTATGAACTGATTCAACCATTCTGTAGAGCAATTTGGAACTAGGCCCAAAGGGCTATAAAACCATGTTTATCCTTTGATCTAGCAATACCACTACTAGATTTATATCCCAAAAGAGAAAAAAAAAAGGAAAAAGGACCTATATGTAGAAAAATATTTATAGCAGCTGTTTTCTCATGGCAAAGAATTGGAAATTGAGGGGATGCCTATCAATTGGGGAATTGCTGACCAAATTATTGTATGTGATTATGATGGAATACTATTTTGTTATAAGAAATGATGAGCAGGATGCTTTCCGAAAAATCTGAAAAGACTTACATGAGCTGATGCAAAGTGAAATGTACCATGTACAAAGTAACAGCAATATTGTAAGATGATCATCTGTGAATGACTTAACTATTCTCAGCAACACAATGTTCCAAGACAACTCTGAAGGACTTAGGACGAAAAATACTATCAATCCCCAGAGAAAGCACACATGGTGTCTGAATAAACATTAAAGATTGAAGCATACTTTTTTTTAACTTTCTTTTTCTTGATTTTTTTTGTCTATGTTTTCTTTCACAACATGACTAATATGGATTTTTTTTTCCATGACTACACATATATTACCTATATCATATTGGTTGCCTTCTCAATGAGGGGGCTGGGGAGAAAGGAAGGGAGAAAATTTGAAACTCAAAGTTTTAAAAATGAATGTTTAAAATTGTTTTTACATGTAACTGGGGGAAATAAAATACTAAATAAAAATTTTAAAAGAAAATATTGAAATGAGGAAAAAATAAAAAAATGATATTACTCCTTTATTCCAAAATCAACACTGAACAACTCTCCCTGATGACTCTCTACAAGGTATAACATTTGTCCCAACATTATGTGATGTTGGAAGAATTTGTTCTTCCTTCTTCCAGAATTTATTTTAATTTCTGACTGGAGATGACCAGAGACAAACAGCATTTTAATTTCCACTGCTGCATAGTGGGCCATGTGAGATCAATTATATAAATACAATTGGACTTAATTCAACAGGAGCAACTTAAAATGGAACTGTTTAAGGACTGGTGCATGTTTCTCTTCTGTTCAAGGTCTCAAACAGGAGGGTAGAGAATAAAAAGAGTTAAAAAAGGATATGAATAAATAAAATATGTTCATGAGAGAATAACAATCTGGGACCAGCTGCTGCTGAACAAACATTTATTATTATCCTCCATCTGAGAGTTAGCAGAAAATAGAAAGACACTGAACAGGAAATGCGTAGTTGATAATTAAATATGCAAAGCTCCTAACTTCCCAGGGTAATTGTTTTTTGTTTGGTTTTTTTTTTTTTGATTCAGAGAAACAGTTGAGGCTATTTAAGTAGCATATGAATAACTCAAAGTAGACCTATGAAGACCTCATTTTACTTCTATAATGAAAGAAGCCGACCTCAAAATTCACGAACAGGATTCTGTTATTTTGCCAGGCAGAATTCCTGCTAACTCCCTGGTTTCTTCTACTTGGGAGTTATTGGAAGATTTCCCTTGTAAATGCAGCTGTATTGAAAAGAGACATGTCATGAAATGAAACATCAGGCACATCACAGAGAGTGCTTGCTGCTCACACCTACTTATACCACAAGATCAAAGAATCATAGATATAGAGGTGGAAGGAAGCCTAGAGATCATCTCACTTGGCCAAACATCATTTACCAGATGAGAAACATGGAGATTAAATCACTTGCTCAAGGTCACAGGAATATAAAATGGCAAAACTTGGAACCAAACATAGGTCCAATAATTACTACATATTCCCACTGCCTTCCTTCAATTTTTAAATCAGGAGTTCTTAACACGTTTGTGTGTGTGTCATGGACCTCTTTAGCAGTCTTGTGAAGTCAATGGATGCTTTCTCAGATTAATTTCTTTTAAATTCTTAAAATACATAGAATTACAAATTAAATCAATTATAGCAAAATAGAGTCTATCTATCTACTTCTCTATCTGATGATTATGGATAACCTCTACAACAGTAAGAATAGTGATCTCCAGCTTTTTATGTGTAATGTAAATATGTCTCGTTTCATCATTAACAACTTAGAACTCTGGTTCTTAACCTGGAGGACATGAGATAGATCCTAGAAAAAGTTAGAGACAATAGATAGAAAGAGGTATATAGAGATGGAGAAACAAATAAGCATTGAGAAGGGGAGAGGAGGAAGGTAAAAGGGAAAGGAAGGAAGGAAAAAAGGAACAAGGTTATGAAGAAACAAAGGACTAGAAGGAAGAGGGAGAGAGGAAAGAAGAAAAAGAAAGATAGGTAAGTAAACTCATTACCTTCAGATTAAAAATTGTAATGCAAACATATATAATTATATTGATCATTTTAAATAAGAGAAATTAATTCTGACTCTTCTACAGGTTATGTAATCTAAATGTACAATAAAGGGGTCATTTATCACATTTGATTACCACTCTTATGACTTTCTCTATTGGCTTCCTTTTAAGTACCAATCTTTTAACTGTTACATAAAAATCAGGATTGAATTTTAAAAATTTTGGCTATTTAACAAACCCCAGCCCATTGTTTCTCGATCCTCTCTGTTATCATAGTAGCTTTTTATGGTTAGGATTTTTTGTTATTGTTGTTATTGTTTGCTCAGTTTCCCACTTTATTTCTTCACTTTGAACTTTGTCTTAAAATTGTGGGTTCTCTTTCTGGTGTGGGATAGGGGTAGTGCACTATACCAAGCTTCAGGCTTTTTCTTTTAATAATATTTTCTTTTCCCTAATTGCATGTAAAATAATTTGTAACTCTTTGAGTTGCAAATTTTGAGTTTCAAATTCTCTCTCTCCTTTCCCTCTTCTCATTGAGAAGGCAAGCAATTTGATGTAGGTTATACATGTGCAGTTATGCAAAACATATTTCCATATTAGTCATGTGTGGAAAGAAAACAGAAAAAAAAAACAAAGAAAGGTGAAAAATAGTATGCTTTAATCTGCATTCAGATTGTCACCAGTTCTTTCTCTGAAGGTGGATAGCATGTTTCATGATAGTTCTTTGGAACTGTCTTGGATCACTATACTGCTGAGAATAGCTAAGTCGTTCACAGTCGATCATCATGCAATATTGCTATCATTGTGCACAATATTCTCCTGGTTCTGCTCACTTCACTCTGCATCAGTTCATGTAAGCCTTTCCAGAATTTTCTAAAATCAATCGGCTCATCATTTCTTATAGCATAATTATAAGGTGACAACTCAGAGTTGTTTGAATTTGCATTCTTCTAATCACAAGTGAGTTAGAACAATTTTTCATATTATTATAAATAGTTTTTATTTCTTTATCTGAAAACTGTATGTTTGTATCCTTTGACCATTTATCAGTTTGGGAATGAATTCTATTCTTATATATTTGACTCAGTTCTCTAGATATTTGAGAAATGAGGCTTTTATCGAGACATTTGCTATACATTTCCCCCCAGCTTTCTAATCTTGGCTACGTTTTTAATTTGTGCAAAAAAACCTTTCAATTTAATATAATTAAAATTTCCCATTTTATATCTCATAATGTTCTTTATCATCTGTTTGGTCATAAACTCTTCCCTTACCCCTAGATCTTATAGGTAAACCATTCCATGCTCCCCTAGTTAGCTCATGTTATCAACCTTTATGTCTTAATCAAATACTCATTTTGACTTTATTTTGGTATGTGGTATGAGATATTAGACTATATCTAGTTTCTGTCAAACTTTTTTTACAGTTTTTTCCAGCACCTTTCAACAAATAGTGAGTTATTTCCCCAAAAGCCTGGATCTTTTGGTTTATCAAACACTAGATTGCTATGGTCTTTTACTAGTGTGTATTGTGTACCTAATCTATTCCTTCAGTCTTTTTCACACTGCTGTTTTCAGTTAATTTTGAGGGTTCAAAAATGTTCAGTTCTTTTAAGGTGATATGATCTGGGAAGAGTGTTGGTCACTGCTCTCCTGGTCAACCTTCTGATCCTTACCCTGGAAGGGAACCTGATCTCTTGAGCTTGACACAGATACTGCTCTGCAGGGCCCCTTCTACTTTGGGCCTGGGAGTGATACTACTCCTCAGGGCCTCTGCTCCCTCTTGACCAAAAGTCCTCTTCTTCACCCTTGAATTGTGACCCAAAATGGATCTAGGGAATGGAGCTATCAAACAGCATCCAGATGGGCATCTACTGCTAGTACAGGGGTTCTCTCTAATCTCTTTCTGACCAGTTGGCAAATCTTACTATATCCGAAGCTGCTGCTGCTTCTATCACAATCACCTAATCCCACCACGGGTGTCTCATCCACAGGACTCTAGGCCAGCCCTACCCCTATGCCACAGATCTCTCCTTCTAACCTTTTAAGTTGTCTTGGACTGGAGGAATGTCTCACCCCACCCTTTTGTTGGCTATCACTCCAAAATTCAAATTGAAGCACTCTCTTAAATTTGTTTGGAGAATAATGTTTGGAGAAGTTGTCTGAGTGCTTCGTCTTCTCCACCATCTGGGCTCTGCCCTGAGAAGTCTATCATTTAATTTCGAAATAAGTCCAAACCGCTCATCTTACACATAAACAAACTGAGGAGCATAGATTTTGAGTGACTTCTTAAAGTCACACATGTCGTAAAAGGCATATCTAGGAGTAGAAACCAGTTTCTCTGATACTCTGATCTTTAGCCTTGCAAATTATAATTGACCATTCACTGCTATGTACAATATTAACATAAATAAAAAGGAAACAAAATCTATAGTTATTTACTATAATATCATAACATTTCCCAAAAAAAACCTCTCTCCTCCAAACTTTGGACTTTCTGTGAATAGCACTTCCATCCTTTCAGTCATCCAGGATTACAACTTTGGTACAGCCTTCACTCAATTCCCTTTCCCTTTATGTCCAAATGAGTTGCCAAATATTATCAGTTCTAACTCTGAAATATCCCTCAAATTCATCCTCTTCTCTCCACTTACAAAGCTATCACCTCTGTTCAGACCCTGATAATCTGTTACCTTGATTCTATCCAAATGTGGAGTACATATAGTACACTTTATCTAGACACATATAGTCTTCTCAACCTAGGTATTTCCAATTCTGGTAACACTATACTTGATTTTTTTATCTACTTGAAAGACTTTACACTCATGCCTGAAGATATTTATTTTGAGAATGAATATTTAGGGTTTAATAATTCTTTTCTCAACAAGTTGAAATAATTTTAATAAGATTCTGTTATCTATCATGAGCCAACAACTGAGAATATTTTTTTTTAATTTGCCTTACCTTCTTCCATGTTATGATAAAAAAATGATAAAATATCTTGAACAAGAAAAGTTCAAGTGTATAATCCTTAGACAACCTATTAAAGACTCTCTTCTACATCAACATTGATCAACTCATCAGAATTCTTTGGATACGATTGTTCTACCAGTTAAAATATCCCCTTAAAGATAAATACTCCCACATGCCTGGCAGTAATAATTTTGATAATAGTCAGAATTTGCCCAATTCATGCATCATGTACAGAAATTTTTTCATCATAAAATGACCTGCCTTTCCCACTTTGCTCAATTTCAATCTTTCTCTACCCAACTTAATTGTTCTTCAGTCTGGAACTGCATCTAATTTTTAACATCAATGTAAAACATCATTAGTAAGATAAATGTGTATTTTAAATGTATGCTATCTATAAAGCCAAATATCTTTGGTGCTATTCACTGTTTAGAGTTATTGATGTAACTATCACCTTCTATTAGAAGGATCTATTCTATTAAAATGGCCCATCAAGAGTTTACTCAATCTGTTTACATGGATAGAACCTTTTGAATCCAACATGTCAGTTTCCAACTTCTACAAAGAATGTAAACATTTGCTCAACATATAGATCGAGTTGAGCTCTAAACCTCCAAGTTTGGGACAGGCATGGAAGATCACCATCAACCCATAAAATGTGACATTTTAATCAAATCCCAAGCTGTTGGTTAATTACATTCAACTTCACTTAAAGGAAAAACAAGAGATGTCAGGTCAGTGCATAGATATGAGCAGGAAAATTACTCTTAGAACTTCACTGATCATTATGAATACCACTGTATCAAATTACCCAGAAAAGAGATGGTAGTAAATCCTTCTAAAAGTCATATTTCCAATTTTCTTTTCAATTTCATTTGGGAGTAAATTTGGACAGTGGTTTATTCAAAAGCTGACATTTTCTTTCAGTGCATCTTTTCTGTATAAGAATATGTATAATGGATCTACTATAAGCATCAGAGACCATTAAGCTACAGAAGCATGAAATCAACTAGAAATTATTATTTTAATTCTATGCACTTGTGCATAACAGGCTGAACAGTGTGCCAAATAAACATTCATCAGAAGTCTACCTAGTCTTTGACATACTAATGGGACTTTAGGGTTAGAATACCAATGTATATGAATGGCACAATAGAGATACACTCAAATTCAAGGATATTGTCACATATATGTCCAAAATTAATAACCCAGACTAACTACTATTCTGAGAACTAAGTCAAAATAGTCATCCTTCTTCCCCCACATAGCTCAGCTTCTAAATCCGTACTCAAACTATCATTAATGTCATCAGAAAAAAAACTCCATCCAAGTGAACTGTTTCTTTCTAAGAATTTAAGAAATTGTCAGTAAGTATTATTGTTAGTGGAGTCCATGGTCCTCCCTCTGAGGGAAATTGGAAATTATCCCCAACTCTACCCCTAAGCTCAGCAGTTCATTCAATTCATTTCACTTTAACTCAATTCAGCTAACATTTATTAAGTGCCTACACTATGGAAGGCATGGTGCTTGTGTGCTAAGGACAAAGACAAAATAAAAGCAAGCCTTGTCCTAACACAATTTGTATTCTACTGGTAGGGGTGAATGAAATGTGTACAGATAAGTAAATACAACATACACACAAAATAGGGAGTTCACTTGAGTAGTATAAGGAGTCAGCCTCAAAATTAAAAAGACCTATGTTGGTCCATGTTGTGCCACAAATTACTCATGTGATTCTGGGTAAGTCAGTGAATTTCTCAGTCCCCAGATGACTCTTTAAGACAGAGGTTCTCAATTGTGTGTGTGTGTGTGTGTGTGTGATAGACTCCTTTAGGAGTCTGAGGAAGCATATGCACCCCTTCTTAGAATTATTTTTATATCCTAAAATAAAATACCTAGTATTAAAAAAATCAATTATAGTAAAATACAGTTTTTTATGTGTAAGTGTGTGTGTGTGTGTGTTTTACAAAACAAGTTCATAAATCCCAGGTTAAGATTCCTGCCTTAATAGAATAAATTAAAGATATGTTGCCCTCCTTTATTGGTGTAGGAAATTTCTGCATTAGGATTTCCTTATATCAATTATATAACTGGCCTAAACTCTAAAGAGGAATACCTGCCCTTCGTAGGAGGGTAAAATAGCATGAAGATATTCAGTTTCAGAAACAGAGAGAGCACTAAATATGTGAAAGATCGGGACAGACCTTGTATGGGAGATCATGCTTTCGTCATAGACAGAAGTATCTGTGATTAAGAGGTGAAAAAGACCTTAGTGACCATTGACTTAAGAGTCACTGTATTGCTTTCATCTAACAAAAAACTCATTTGAGCTTGACATGCATAAAGTCTGAGCTCATTAATATTTACTGGCATTTTATATTTCATTCAAAAGCTAATATAACTTTGCAAAAGAACAGAACTATCAATTTATGCTGGGATACTTAGCAAAACTATTAAGTATTATGATATTTAGTGACTCTTGAGGGGGTTGAAGCTGGTATACAAGTAAAATGTCATTTTTTGCAGTGGTACTTCCATTCAGTTCAACATAGTACCTACTCTTTGAAGAACAATAGAATTACAAAGATACTTCTAACATAGCCTTGCTCTCAAGGAACTTAGGAAATGGCAGTGCAGTGAAAGATGTGCAGTGTGTATATGATTTAGTTCACAAATAATTATGCTATAGGGGAGGATGAATCAGTATAAAGGAAATATCTGGTTTTATGGGAAAGTTGAAGAAAGGAAGATCATAGGAGTCTAGATTTAAAATTGGACAAGACCTAATATATCATCCCATCCAACCTTCTCACTTTACATATGATGGAACTGAGGACCAGAGGGTCTAGATGACTTGTTCAGTGTTACAAAGAAAGTAAATGGCAGAACTGGGACTCAAGTCCAAGTCTTTAGAATCCAACATTCTTTGCCTTATGAGATTATTTTTACCTGTAAAAGAATAATGAAAATGTCATGGAGGAATTGGTATATAAGTTTTTTAATGAAGGGGAAATAGTTAATCAAATATGTACACAGTAGAGGAGAAAGGAGACATTTCCAGGCATGAGAGATAGCATGAGAAAAAGCATGACAATGAAGGAGGATAAAATGAAGAATATTCCAGTTTCACTGGAATATAAAATACACAAACAGGGGTAGTATAAGATCAGCTAGGTCATGTATGTTGCAGCCAGATTTTGATCAATCTTAAATGGAATTCAGTAGTTTGTACTTTATTTTATAAGCAATGGGGAGAGGATGAGATGAAAATTTTTGAGAAGGGTAATGATTACATGAACAAATATGGAGAGGATGGGTTAGAGAGAGAATAGCCTAGAGGTAGAAAAGCAACTCATTATGTAGTTTCATCAATAGTTTTTCAAAAAATGAGGTCATGTGCTTATAAATCTGAAGAAGACAAAAAAATATAAAGCAAACTGAAATGCTCAAAATTAAACAAATGTTAATGCTATCAACCCTATAAGAACAATGAAGTTAAATACTGTTGGGGTCATGCCCAATTATCTACACAAATGAAATAATTCATGAGTCTATTTCTCAATACTGGCATTTCCTATTGGTTCAACTGAAAATGAATGCACAAAACACAGTAAACTACATAAATGTCATCACCTGGACAAGGGTATGGAGCCATTGTCCATCAGATACTTGGCATCATGTTATAGATGAGTAATTTCATTCCCAACTAATAACACCAACTGCATATACCACACAATTAATAGAACACTTTTAATTTAAATATGTGAAATGCAGTCTTCATCCAAACAGAATTTTGAAATCTGTCAATTCTATATCATCTGTGAATTTAAATTGGTTAAGCCTAAAATATATTTGTTTGAAAAGCATATTATTTTTATCTTCTTTAGACTCAGATCTCATATGATAAGAATAGATGACATTCACATGGCTTTTTACATCAACTTAATCCTCACAAGAGCCCAGGAATGTATATGGTGAAGATATCATCATATTGTCACACCTCTTAAGAGGTAATGAAGTTGACTATCAAGGACTGTAAATGTTATGCCCATGGTCACACAGCTCTATCTCTATGAAAGAGCCAGTCTAATTCTGACTCCTAATATTCTTGATGTTAATTTCTCTCATGTCTAATATATCTTCAACCCTACCATCAGATTGATATTTCTATAGCATAGGTTTGACAATGCCATTTCACTCTTCAGGAAGATCCCATGACTTTTATTTATGTTTAGGGAAAAAACACTTTGCTTTGTATTTAAAGTCTTTCATAATCAATGTCCAGACTTCATTGCAGACTGAGTTCATGTTAACCTCCCTCACATACTTGGTCCTAGACAGAATGTTCTATTTACCATTCTCATACAAAACATTCCATCTCTTGTCTCTTTGTCTTTGAAATGGCTCCCTCATTTCTAGGTGTTCCCTCTTCATCTTTGCCTTTTAGAATTCTGAGCTTCTTTCAAAGTTCTGGTCATGTTACCTGCTACATATGGTCATTTTTGATCCACCTAATCCCTTTAGTTATTAGTACCCTTCACATCTCATTTTGAAATTACCTAGTATAAAGGTGGGGTTTTTTTAATGTAATATATTTTATTCCCATTGACTCCTAATACTCATTAAAATGTCAATCTCTTTGACAGATAATTCAATTAATTAATATTTTGCTTTTTGTCTTAATTTCTTTATACTAGTAGTACTAAACTGGAGATTGGTAGAAAACAAATCTAACCCCAGCTGTCTTCCTTCATATTCCAGTAGTTCTACTCTAGCCTTCCACCTCCTGGGTCACTGCCTTATCTTAATCCTAAGGAAAGTCAATGCCAAAGAATGTTCAAATTATCAAATAAAAAACAATTTCCCTCATTTCACATCCCAACAAGGTTATGCTTAAGATTATGCAAACTAGGCTTTAGCAATACGTAAACTGAGAATTACTAGAAGTAGAGAGTTGTTTTTGAAGAAGCAGAGGAACTAGAAACCAAATTGCCAACATTTGTTGGATTGTGGAGATAGCAAGGGTGTTCCAGGAAAAAAAATCTACTTCTACTTCACTGACTACATTAAAGCCTTGGGCTGTGTGCATCACAAAATATAGCAAGTACTGAAAGAGGTGGGAGTATCATATCATCTTATATGTCTCTTGAGGAACCTGTATGTGAGTCAAGAAGGAACAGTTAGAACAAAACATGGAACAAGTGATTGGTTTAAGTTTTGAAAAAGAATGCAAGGTTGTATATTGTCACCTTATTTATTTAACTTATATGCAGAGTACAATATACAAAATGCCAGGCTGGGTGAATCAAAAACCACAGTTAAGGTTTCTGGGAGAAGTATCAACAAACTCAGATATGAAGACAATACCACTCTAATGGCAGAGAGTAAAGAAGAATTAAGAAGTTTCTTGGTGAGTGTGAAACAGGAGAGTATAAAAGCTGGCTTGAAGCTTATGATTAAAAAAAAATTAAGATATCGGCAATAGGTCTCATCACTTCCTGGCAAATAGAGGGAGAAGAAATGGGACCAGTATCAGATCTCACATTCTTGGGCTAAAAAATCAATGCAGACAGTGACTGGAGCAAGGAAATTAAAAAAACACTTGCTCCTTGGAAGGAAAAGATTGACAGATCTGGACAACAGAAGACACATCATCTTTGCAACAAAGTTCTATGAAGTCAAAGCTTTGGTTTTCCCAATAGTAATGCATAGCTGTGAGAGTTGGATTCTAAGGAAAGCTGAGTACCACAGAACCAATACTTTTGAACTGTGGTGCTGAAGAAGACTTTTGAGAGTCCCTTGGAAAGAAGGGAGATCAAATCAGTCAATATTTAAAGAAATTAATTTATATTGTAGGTGAAAGATGAAATAATGAAGAAACAAAGATTTGAGTTTCTGAACATATCAATTTATTAAACAATTCATGCCAATTACCTAATAAATCAGGACAAGACATCCTCAGCTTAGGATTAGACCCTGAATACAAGGTAAGAGATATGTTTATACATTAAAAACTATTATTCAAATAAGACCAACTAATTAAAAGAAAACAATTAACCAGGACATAACATTACATAATCTGATCTAATTGTAGGAAAGATTAAAGATTTTCCAAGTTGGGAGGGGGAGAGCAAACAGGTGCAATTCCCTGAAATTAGAGGGAAAAAAAGGTATCCCACTCCCCACAAGTATCTGTATTCAATTAAAGGAACATAAAAACAAGAATCAATTGACCAATATGGGGCCAGATTCAAAAATACATGTGTTGCCTGAGATGTAAAATTCTGAGAAAACTACTTGCATCAATCTGATCAGCAATCTGGTCCTAATTTAAGAGTCTCTAAGTATTAGGGAGTGGTGGTCCAGCTTTCCACATAGGTCTGGGTTCAAACAATGCAATAAGGTTTTCTTAAAGTTCCCACAATTGAATAAATCCTTCTCACAAGACAGAAACTGAACTACACCAATAATTAAATAGTAAGTGAACTGAACTAGCTCCAGAATTAAATCACAAGATGGAGTCAGTGTAGTTCACTCACTTCACACTAACACTTGTTGTCCTAATCCTGTCATTCAGGGTATACATTGGAAAGACAAATTGTGAAGCCAAAACTTAAATGCTTTGACTATATAATGATAAGAGACAACTCACTGAAATAGGACATGGTGTTTATAAAGATTGAAGGCAAAGGGACAAGAGGAAAAAAGAGGATGAGATGGGCAGTGTCATGAAAGCAATGAATAGGAACTTGGATAGACTTTTTAAGATAGTGGAGGATAGAAGGGCTTAGAGTGCTATGGTTCATGAATGGTTGAAGGGCAACAACAATAATACTCTAGTCTCCAAATATCCCACTTCACATCTATTCCAATTGTCATATGGAAACATAATTCTATAACTAAAATTATATTTTTGATGTCTAACTTTGTTCTTTTTGTCTTCTACCCCTGACTAAGACAATATTCACCTGGGATGACACTGTATCACTAGCCATCCAGTACAAGTTACAAATCATAATTCATTAACCATAATGGGTAAACTTGAACATTCCTTGTCCCCATTAGATACTCCTACTACCATCACTCAACAGCCTCTTCTCTTTTGAAGTTTAATGTTCCCAAAATTATTTATTTAGATACTGATGGACATTTGCTACTGACTCTAATAATGCTCCCTTTCATCCAAGACAACTCCAAAATACTCATTGTGGAAAATGCTGTCCACATGCAGAAAAAGAACTATGGAGTCTGAACGTAGATCAAAGCATATTATTTACTCTCTCTCTCTTTTTCTTCTTCTTCTTTTGTTTGTTTCTTCTTTTTCATGGTTTCTCCCATTGCTTCTAATTCTTCTTTACAGCATGGCTAATGTGAAAATAGATTCAATATTAATGTATGTGTAGAGCATATATCAAATTGCATGCCATCTTGAGGATGGGGGAGGGGAGAGATGGCAAGAAAATTTGGAACTCAAAATCTTATGGAAGTGAATGTTGAAAAATAAAAATAAATAAATAAATTATAAAAAAAAGAATGCTCCCTTTCATTCTTCATTGAATTCAGTAGTAGACTCACAGTCTCCCTCTCCACTGCAATATCTGTCTTTATACTAGGGAACGTCAAAGAACAACACTTATTTACCAGATATTCAATTCACTCAAGTCCAATGACCTACTCCTGACACAACCATGCTCATGCATGATCTTGGAAACACCCAAAATGTTTTCTTTCCAAGTTCAAGAACTGAGAAATTTCTTTATCTGACCATAAGCATTTATATGGTGATCTTTCCTTATGCTTTCTTAATACTAAACCTATGCTTCATCCTCTACATCACCACCAATTTCTCTTTTTCTAGGTACTTATGCAATTCATCACCTCTGTTCTGACTATGCTCTCTTCATTTCCCAATATTGACTCCTCAGTGAACCAGCTTAAGAATACCTTATCCACTATTCTCAAATCCTTTGCTTCATTGACCCATTGCAACTCATACCTTGAAAAATGCCTACTACAAATTACTTCTATTATCTATCTCCTTCATTCTTACTTGTAAGAAAATTATGAAAAGACAACTAACAGCTCAGTGAAGGAGACACAAAAATATTGAAGAAAATAAAACTTTAGAAAACAGATGAGCAAATGGAAAATGCTTTGATCTGAGATCATGATTGCTACACCTGCCATTTTTACTTCAGCTGAAGTATAATAGATTCTACTCCTTCCCCTTATTTTAACTCTATGTCTCTATTTCAAGTGCATTTCTTATAAACAATATATAGTTGGATTCTGTTTTGTAATCCTTTCAGATATCTGATTCTATTTTAAGGGTGAATTTATCCCATTCATATTCACAGTTGTGATCACTAACTGTGTATTTTATTCTATCATATTTCTTCTGTTTATCTTTCTTTCTTTCTTTTTACTGTGTGCCTCCTCAAAAGTATGTTTTGCTTCTAATGAACTGTCTCCTTGTCTCTTATTCCCTTCCCCTCCTATTTCCCTATGGGGTGAAAGAAATTTTTATACCTAATTGAATATGTATGTATGTATGTGTGTATGTGTTATATACATACATAAGGATAGATAATAGATAGATTTTCCCTCTTTGAACCAATACGGATGAGAGTAAGGTTCAAGTATCGCCCGTCCCCCTCCCACCATTTCCCCCCCTTACTGTAAAAGCTCTTCTTTGCCTACCTCTTTTATAAGATAATTTTCCCTATTCTTCTCCCTTCCTTTTTCTCCTAGTGCATCCCTTTATATCATCCATCCATTTTTTATTGAGATCTTCTCAACATAATCAACTTGCTCCTGTGCTTTCTATCTATGTAAAGTCCTTTTATCTGCCCTAATAATTATATAGGTCTTAGGGGTTTCATTTATCACCTTTCCATATAGAAAGATAAACAGTTTAACCTTATTGAGTCATTTATGATTTCTCTTTCATGCTTACTGTTTTATGATCCTTTTGAATCTTGTTTTGAAAGTCAAATTTTCTATTTCTCTCTGGTCTTTCCACCAGGAATGCTTGAAGGTACTCTATTTCATTGAATATCCACACACATCCCAAAGAATTATGTTCAGTTTTGCTGGGTAAGTTATTCTCTGTTGTAATCCTATCTCTTTTGTGATGGAATATCATATTCTAAGCCCTTTACTCCTTTATTATGATAGCTACTAAATTTTGTATGATCCTGAATGTGGTTCCATGATGTTTGAATGATTTCATTATGGCTGCTGGAAGTATATTTTCTTTAACCTAACAGTTCTGGAATTTGGCTATAATGTTCCTGGGTGGTTTTTATGTTGTGTTCTTTTTATGTTGTTTGCTCATTTTCCCAACCTATTTCTTCACTTTTAAATTTGTGTAAAGTTGGGTATTGTTCCTGGGGTGAGGGGGTCACTCTCTCTAGATTAAGCATTTTCCCACACCTGTTTTGAGAGTTCATGAAATTCAGAAGTTTTGGGTGCTTTGAAGTTGTTTTTTTTATTAATTTCTCTTTCAATTTTCAGGATTTCCATTTTAATACCTAATTGGGGATTTTTAACTAGTTCTTTTTCTAGTTTTTTGTTCTTTTTGTTGTTTTATTCCCAATCATTAATCTGCTCTTTTTCTCTTTTGTTGATGTATGCATTGAGAGAAATAAATTTTTCCCTAACTACTTGCTTCGGCTAGACCCTACAACTGATTCTTTCATTCCAGAGTTTGATTTGAGGTGTTATTTAAACTTTGTTTAGAGGAGACTGTTGAGAGAGTTCAGTTACTTCCTCTATTCCACCATCCTAGCTGTGCCACTAGCATCCAAATTCTTAAAGGAAAAATTAAATATTATAGAAGAAAATAGATGGTAAAACTATACTAGTTGGAAACCTCAACTTTCCCCTTTCAGTTAGACAAATTTAACCATCAAATAAAAAATAAAGAAGTTAAAGAAATTAATAGAATCTTTGAAAAGTTTGATATGATGGATCACTGAAAAAAAATCCAATGACAATAGAAAGGAGTATACCTTTTGTCTTAACTCTACATGGCACCTTCATAAATATCGACTATGGGCATAAAAACCTCACAACCAAATTCAGGAAAGCACAAATATCAAATGTACCCTGTTCAGATCATAAGGCAATGAAAATTTCATTCAATAAAGAGCCATGGAAGTATAGATAGAAATTATTAGGAAACTAAATAATCTAATCCTAAAAAAAAAAAGTAGGTCAAAGAACAATCAATAGAAATAATCAATGGTAACATTAAAGATAATGACAACAATAAGAAAACATACCAAAGGTTATGGGACTTAAGGGACAAGTTATCTCTCTAAATGCATATATCAACAAAAGGAAAAAGAGCAGATCAATGAATTGGACATGAAACTAAAAAAATTTTTGAAAAGATATTATTGAAAGTAAATTTGAACTAACAAAACTAGGAGCTGATTTATGGGGGAAAAACAATAAAATAGACCATTGGTTAACTTGATTTTAAAAAAAAGAAACCAAATTACTAGTATCAAATAAAAAGAGTGGAAGTACTACCAATGGAGATATTAACCAGATAATGAGGAGCTATTTTGCCCAATTCTATGCCAATAAAATTTACAGTTCAAGTGAAATAGATTGCTATTTACAAAAAATATCAACTGCCCAAATTAACCAAAGAGGAAATAGAATACTTAAATAAACTTTCTTACAAAAAGAAATTGAACAATCCATAAATGATCTCTCTAGGAAAAAATTCCCAAAGCCAGATGGATTTACAAATGAAATCTACTAAACATTTAGGACAAAAATAATCCCAAAACCTATATAAACTGTTAGAAAAATAAATTAAAAAGCTATTGTACCAGAATCTTTTTATGGCACAAATGTGGTTTTGATAACTAAACCAGACAGAGTAAAACAGAGAAAGAAAACTATAGATCAATTTCCCTAATGAAGATGCAAAAAAAATTAAATAATATGCTAGCAAGCAGATTTTAGCAATATATCATAAAGATCAGACTCTATGTGAGTGTGGGGTTTGTCCAGGAATGTAGGACTGGGTCAATATTAGGAAAACCACAAGCATAATTGGCAATATCTATTACAAAATCTACAAAAAAAATCATATCAATAGAGTCAGAAAAAGTTTATTAATAAAATATAACATCCATTCCTATTAAAAACACTAGGAAGCATAGGAATCAATGGAACCTTTTGTAAAAGGATATGCATAATCTACCTTAAACCGGGAGAATCATAATCTATAATGTTGTTTTTTGTCCTTTATTTTTAAAGAGGATCAATGACATCATAGGGTTATGTCTTGACTTATATGTGAATTAGATATATGTGAGGCACAGTTGCACAAGTATCAGCCTCACTCTTTCTTCCAGAGTCACTGAAGTCCAGTGACAAGACAAAAGTCAGTGTGATTGGAAATAACCCAGGATACAGTGAATGACCTTGGCATCTTTGATTTCTGACCAAGTTCTAAGTGCCCCACAGCACTTGCTTCAGGCACTTTCATGGCCATTGGAACAAGTTGTTCTTATTTGCCCATTCTACCAAAGGAAGTTGTCACATAATTGGAGTAGACACCTTGCTAACTCATTAATGGGTTTGTGGCCCTCAACCTGGTTTAGTTCATCTGCCAAGATGGTTTACCAAAGTGTGAACACTGTACATGCTACAATTTCTTAAAGCCACAGGTGTTATAGAATCCTAGAGAATCAACTAAAAAAACCAGCTGAAATAATTAGTAACTTTAGTAAAGTTCCAGGCTATAAAATAAACTCATCAGCATTTCTTCAATCTGCAAATAAAACCAAGCAGAAAGTGATAGAGAAATTCTATTTAAAATAACTACAGATAAACTAAAGTTCTTGGGAGTCTACCTGCCAAGAGACACTCAAGAACCTTATGAATACAATTACCAAGATAGGGTCAAAATGGGTAGATGATTTAGACATAAAGGGTCATATCATAAGCAAATTACAGGTTCATGGAAAATTTTACCTCTCATATCTGTGGATAAGGGAGTAGTTTATGACTAAACAAGAGAAAGAAAGTATCACATGAAGTAAAATAGATAAGTTTCATTACTTTAAATTTAAAAGGAATTGCACAAATAAAACCAATACAGCCAAAATTAGGAGGAAAATAGGAAACTGTGGGGAAACTTTTACACCAAATTTCTCTGATGAAGTCCTCCTCTCAAATATGTAGGGAACTGAGTCAAATTTAGAAAAATGAGAGTCATTTTCCAATTCATAAATAGTCAAAAGATATGAACAGATTGTTTTCAGGCAAAGAAAGCAAAGCTATCTATAGTCACATGAAAAAATGCTCTAAATCACTATTCATTAGAGAAATGTGAATTAAAATAATTCTGAAGTACCACTACACATCCATCGTATTCGCTAAAATGATAGAAAAGGAAAATGACAAAGGCTGAGGTGATGTGGAAAAATAGATGTACAAATGCACCATTGATTCAGTTATTAACTGGATCAACCATTCAGGAAAACAATTTGGAATTATGTCCAAAGGGTTATAAAACTTTTTATGTCCTTTGACCTAGCAATACAACTATGAGGTCTGTATCCCAAAGAGATCACAAAAAGAAAGAAAGAAAATGATCAATATGTGCAAAAAAAATATTTAAAGCAGCTCTTTTTCATGGTGGCAAAGAATTGGAAATTTAACACATAGCTATCAATTAGGCAAATACTGAACAAGTTGTGGTATATGATTATGACAAAATAGTATTGTGTTACAATAAATAATGAGTGCAGTGGTTTCAGAAAAATCTGAGAAGACATTTATGAAATGATACAAAGTGAAGTGAGTAGAACCAGAAAGACTTTTACACAGTATATTATACGATGTTCTACTATGAAAGAGTTAGCAATTCTGATCAAGACAATGATCCAAGACAATTCAAAAGCACTCATGATAAAATATACTATCCACCATCAGAGAGAACTGATGAACTCTGAATGCAGGTGGAAAAAAATTTTTTTACTTTGTTTTCCTTGGTTTTTTTTTCCCTGTGTTTTCTTTTACAGCATGGGTAATATGGAAATATGTTTTGCATGACATCACATATATAATTGATATCAAATTGTTTGCCTTTTCAAGAAGGATTGTGAGGTGGTAGGGAGGGAGATAATTGGTAAATCAAAATTTTAAAAAAATGAATGTTAATTTTTTACCTGTAATTGGGAAATATTTAATTTAATGAATAAAATATATTGGGGGAAAAGACTTCATTTTGAGTCACTGAACTACCTCTCACTATGTCACTATGGCTATATTCCAGTCCCACTAAGCTGTGCTATGCTGGTAAATGTTTAATATCTAGCTCTCTAAAAAATAGTGTACACATGATGCATGTTTTAAGTTTAATCTGCATTATTAACATTTTCTCCATCATTTTCTTATGCTGTAGACAATCAAAAAAGAAAAAACCAATAAATCAAGCTCTGCTTATTTCTGAGGCCAAAATGCTCAATTTGGTGATAATTTAACAGTTGATTCTATTGAACCAGTTTGAGCTGGCTACAGCTTACTTCTGCTTCTAAGCATAATTTTCCTCATCCAGTGGCCACCTTTGAGATGATGAACCTCACCAAAGTAAACCAGTCTCTTCTTGGATTTCAGAATATAAATTTCCAGCAACAAGACGTACTAGAACTTGTCTTCTACCAAAAAAATTCAAGAATCCGTGGTTACTTCCACACCAAAATGAGGTGCTGTAATTGGACATATATGCAAGGATATTGATGGTCAATATTTGTACAGTTCTTTATAGTTTAGAACATCTTTTCCTTATGCCAATCCATGAAGTGGAGTATTCTCTCTCTGTCTCTCTCTCTCTCTCTGTCTCTCTCTCTCTCTCTCACACACACACATACACACACTCATACATAAAATTTAATCTTCATAACAACCTTGTGAGGTAAGTAATGAAACTCTATCCATTTTGTTGATGAGGATACTGAAGTTTCTATGGGTAATGCAACTTTCCTACAGGTCCCAGAATTACTAAGGAGCAGAGACAATTAACCATATGTAAAAGGTGAAACAAAATTAAACAAAATAGCATCATTGAAAGAAAAGTTTCATGATAGCAAACTACCACTTAAAGACCTGGCACAGTTTATTTTTATTAAGAAGTCAAAATTTTCCCATATACATACATATGCCTAATCCCCCTTTGGATTTTTATCAGTAATGATCAAAGGGGAACTAATTAGCTCAAAGTTACTACATTGTCATTATTGGCCTAAGCATCATAACTGGACCATAATTTCAGAAAAAGTTCAACATTCAACATGACAAGCAATTTTTCTGTACTTCCTTTCTATGGCTTTTCTTTATCTTAATTCTTTTCACATTGATCAGTCTTTAAAATGTTTGTTTTTCAGCTACCAATCTTGGTAAGGAATAAGGCTCAAAACCGCCCTGCCATTGGATTGTATAACTTACAAGCGGAGTTATTCCATGAATTGATCATTCACAAAAGATGAAAATTCCCATAGATTTTTAAGTTTCCACTTTAATCATCACCAAAATTTCAAGACCTGAAAAATGTCCTTTTCCTTTACAAAGAACAAGTAAAAATTATGGGAAAAAAAACAAAAAAACAAGCATATACAAGATGACATACTCCTAATTTCTGATCTCTGCCACCTTTGATATCCTACTAAATGAGTCTTTCTCTTTTCCTCTTTACCAAACCTAAGAGATTGACAGAACAGAAAAGTTGAATGCACATCATCTCAAGACCAAATAGAAATGAAAGAGGCAAGGAGTCTATTTTCTTCTGTTTTTAATAGGCAATATGTTTCGTGTATTCTGGTGTAGAATAGCTAAGTCAACATTGGTCATGCTGCATAGCTCTTATTTTCTTGATCTTATTTTCTTGTTTCAAAATGAAGTGATGTACAATAGTTTCAGGTGGCCTAAATTTTTTGATGAGATGAAGCAATACATTTTCTCTATAGAGGAAAAGAAGAGGCTGTTTTTCTTCAACTATTCCAGCAATATATTTTCCTTCCAAAGATAATTTATCTGTTTAGCCTTCTTTCTTTCTTCTGCTAGAAAATGAGGACATCAAGAAATTATGGGGAGAGGGAATGTTTTGGTGATTTCTAAGTTTATTATGTGATAATTACATAGATAATCTGGGACAATTGCTTTCCATAAAATAAGGAACAATGCAATTGAAACAGAATCATAGCCACGGATCAGTACAGACAAATTAAAACAAAATCCTATTAGGAATTGTAGTCCAAATTATTTTTAAAGGATTTTAATTAACCTACTTTCCCTTCTTGTTTGACTCTTTTGGATGAAATTTTGACCACACTGTACATCAATGATATTTGCTTCTTTTGTGACCTGGAACAACTCATTTAATCTCTCTACTCCTCAGTTTACTCATCTGTAAGACAAAGGGACTGGACAATATGGCCTCTAAGTTCCTATTCAGCTCTGGACCTTCAATTCATTCATGAAACAAATGTATAGTTTCAAGATTCTGATCTTATTTATGTTTTTAAGCATATGGAAGCCTTTGTACCAAACAATTTTCCATCTTTCAAATCTTCTTAATCTACTTTAAGCTATGCAAAAGCCACTCACCTGCTTTGCTACAGAGATCACATACAAATCACCTCTGTTCATCTCTTCAAAGGAGATTTTTCTTTGCCCAGGCACACTTCAGAGCAGTCAATACCTTGCAAATTTAAGAAGGTCCATTTCTAATTCACCTTTGAGCCAACGAATATAGTGATTTCAGCTATTTTAAAAACTATCAGATGCCTTTATCATCAAAGATATGTTTGTTTTGCTATCTTTTAAATAACTGCACAAGTTGAAAATGCAGTCATTAAGTCAAGGATTAACTGTGATTCTTATCATTTCTTTGCAAATGGAACTAGAGAATTCTTGTTATAAGCATAACGCATCAAGTTCCCTGGGCAGATCAAAAGGTGTTTGGTTGTTGCATTTTCTTAGCTTACAAAAAACAAACCCCTCCTTGTGGCCTCTGGAAAATTTCCATTTTAGAGCAGGCCTCTGAAAATGTTGAACATAATCTAGGTAGGGGCTGATGTAGAGTGGCTGACACTATAAATGATTTTGAATGGTTGACACTATAAATGATTTGCAATGCTTTGGCAACGTGTGAGCATTTTTTTCTTTGCTGATGAGGCAGAAATCCCCAAATCTGACACATTTGCAAATCCTGGTAGGCCATATTTTCTTTCTGTAAAAAAACTGACACAGTTCAGAAAACATAAATAAATATCTCCAGGGCATATGTGGCTTATGAGTTAGAAAGTAGATTATTCCATGAGTATTAAAAAAAAAACTTTAGAACTTTATAATTTATGCCTTCAAGCAAAATATTCTATGAATTTGCATATCATAATCCATTTTTATTTTCAGAAAAAAGATTTATAATTTATTCATACAAATGTGTGTATGTGTGACACACATAAACATAATGAACCCATGACCTACTGGGGTGATATTGGACACAGCTTGCTTACAAATCAATTAAATTTGTTCATTTAAAGAAAAAATGTTGAAAACTTTTTTTTATTCAAAGCCAAATTTACACTGTTTTGATCTCATTTGGGTGCTATTTTAAGGAAAAATGCTCCATGTATTATGAGGTATTGCAGAATAATTTTACTTTACCAGACTTTTGGCGGGGGGGAAATCACCTGCAAGTACACAATCTTATCATCTTTATTTTTCCCCTTCATATAAATATGGATAAGAAGTCAAGGATCTAGTAGAAATTGAATGAGACAAAGGTGGTTTTCAAGATTTCATCTGTGTTCTTTTGATGAACAGTGTCCTTACTAAAAACACTTTTTTTCTCTTTCTCTTGGTATGTCTTTCTGTTAGTGTGATAAACTGATGAATTTTATTAATATGTGCTAAGGGATCAATGTGTTACTTTCTCCTCACAGGTCCCTCTTTGAACAATAGAATTGCAAAGTTTTCATATTGGAAAGGATATCCATGGCTATCTGGTCCAAAACTTACACTTAGTTGTCTGTGTAATCTTGAACAATTCACTTAATTTCCCTAAGCCTCAGTTTCTTCATCTATGAAATGAGAGGTTTGGCCTACATGACCTCAGAGGTCTGTTGAATTTGTAAACACAGTATGATCTTGTAATCCTCTAAGTGAAAAAATTTGGCCTCAAATAAATCGTCATTTAGACTTTGATTGAAGGCCTCAGCTAAAGATGAAACATCTCTACTATGGCTTCCCATTCCAAGTTTGCATAGTTCTTATTTAAGAATTTTTTTTTTCCTGAGAGGCAGCTAAGTAGAGCAGTGGCTAGAATGCTGGACTTAGAATCCAGATAACTTGAGTTCAAATTCTGCCTAATACATATTAGCAGATATTAACTACTGTCTGCCTCAGTTTCCTCATCTGTCAGATGAGAATAATAATAGAGCTTATCTCCCAGTGTTGTTGAGAGGATAAAATGAGATAATTTTTATAGTGCCTTACAAACTTTAAGGCACTATTGGCTTCACAACTTTGCTGACATTACTCCTAATTCTGCTCTTTGGGGACATATAAAACAATTAAATTGATGGGGCTGCAAAGTGGCACAGTAGATAGAGCACAGGCCCTGGATTCAGGAGGACCTGAGTTCAAATCTGGCCTCAGACATATAACACTAGGTGTGTGACCTTGGGCAAGTCACTTAACCACATTGCCTATCCAAAAAAATAAATGAATAAACTGAAACCTTTTTCTCCATAATCACCCTTTGATCACTTGGATGTAAGTTTAAAAGAGGCAAGGGTGGACTTGATATAAAGGGGGAAAAAACATTCTGAAAAAGACATCCAAAAATGAAGAGCTTCCTTGAGAGAGGTATTGAGTCTGCCCTCTTTGGAGGTCTTCCAATGAAGATCATTTGTTGCAGATACAAGAGAAGGAATTCTTATCCAATATTAGCCTTTGAGGTCCCCTCCAACTGTGAGATTCTATGATTCAACAAAAGAAAGCAAAGAAATTAGTTTTAAAAGCCTTTAACAATGAGATTTATTACAGGGAGGCAAGTGACAAGTTATTTTCTATATCAAGAACAAATGAGTTTAAATTATTTCAGGATGTAATATATTTACATATAATAAAAGCTTTATTATCTAGCATTGGGGAAATAATGAGTAAAAAATGCCAACTGATTCCTGCTGTCTAGAGTAGTTCCCCCTATTACTGTTTCCCTTAATTTTCCTAAATCACCTTTGTAAAAGCTCTAAGATAGATAGCTATTCCTCACACCTACTTCATGCCACCAACTCAAAACCCACATAGAAATAATATGTAATCACTTGTGACTAAAGGGATTCACTAGTTTCAGCTTCTGGGATTACTAGGCAAGCTACCCATATTGGGAATATCAGTCATTTATTTCTAGAGAATCTGAGTTTTAAAGATCATAGACCACAGCTATTACTATTTATGTAAGAGTTTTTTACTTAAAATGCCTTGGGAAGGGCAAGGATGGTTGATGTGAAACAGTTTTCTGCCTGGATTTGTTTTCTTGTAGCATGACTGGGAAGAAACAAAAGATGAATTTGCTATCCCCTGATAGCTCTTTCTAGTCTTATGATGGTATGACTTTTAGCTAAAGAGACAATTGTGATATAATGGAACCAATCAATCTACAGACATGTATTATGTTCCATGTGCCAGAAATTGTAATAAACACTGATGATACAGTCCTTGCTCTCAAGAAACTTGCACTCTAACTAAATTTGTCATGGGGAAACAAATGGGTGCATATATACAGTTCCATAAACCACACCCAAAGATACATTAAAAATAGAAACAAGGCACATTTGAAGAGGAAAAAATGAACAGTTATGAGAAAATGCAATGCCTCCTGTTGAAAATGTTCTTTGAGATGAGTCCTGAAGGAAGCCAGTGAATCTAAGAGCTGAAAGTGAGGAGGAAAATTATTCCTAGTTTAGGGAAAAATCAGAGTGAAAACACAAAAAGAGCAGGTAGGAAATAGATAATGTGTGAAGAATATAAAGCCAGCTAAACCATAAAACACAAAGAGAGAAGTAATATGTAAAAATACTGGGGCAGGTTGTGAAGATTTTTAAATATCAAGCAAAAATTACAGATTATTGAAACTTTGAGAGTATGTTAAATAAGGGGATGACAAAGAGATTATGCTTTAAGGAAATAATTTTTTAATTTATTATTTATTTATTTTTAATTTTTATTTTATATATTTTTTTTTTAGTTTTGACCTCCTTCCCTCCTGGCCCTCCCACAGACATTGAAAAGGCAAGCAATATAATATCAATTATATGTGTGAAATCACGCAGAATATATTTCCATATTACCCATACTGGAGATAAAAATAGAAAAACTAAAGTGAAAAACATTATATTTCAATCTGCACTCAAAGTTCATCAGTTCTCTCTCTGAAAGGAGATAAAATTTTTTTCCATGATTTTTTTACACCATCCCAATATAACCAACTCCTTCCCACATTCTTCTTTTTATGCTGAATCCTTCTAACTGACCTAATAAACATAAAGTTCTTAGAAGTTACATGTATCATCTTCCCATATAGAAAGGTAAACCATTTAACCTTCTTGAGTCTCTTATGATTTCTCTTTCATGATTACCTTTTTATGCTTCTCTTGAATCCTCCATTTCAAAGTCAAATTTTCTATTTAGCTCTGATCTTTTCATCAGGAATGACTGAAAGTGTTCTATTTCATTAAATATCCATTTCTCCCTGGAAAGATTATACTTAGTTTTGCTGGTAGATTATTTTTGGTTGTAATCCCAGCTCTTTTGACTTCCAGGAAATCATATTCCAAGTACTCTGCTCCTTTAATGTCTAGATTGCTAAACCTTGTGTGATCCCAACTGTAGCTCCACAATATCTGAATGGTTTCTACATGGCTACTTCATGTATCTTCTCTTTTGGTAGGAAGTCTGAAGTTTTACTATAACTGAGAGTTTTCATTTTTCTGACTTCTTTCAGGTGGTGATCATTGGATTATTTTAATTTTTATTTTGTCCTCTGGTTCTAGGATAATGAGGCAGTTTTCTTTGATCATTTCTTAAAATATGATGTCTGGGCTCTTTCTTTGATCATGGCTTTCAGATAGTCCAATAATGCTTAATTTACCTCTCCTCAATTTATTTTCATATCAGTTTCTTTTTTTTTCCAATGAGATATTTCACATTTTCTTCTCTTTTTTCATTCTTTTGACTTTGATTGTTTCTTGATGTCTCATGAAGTTTTTAGCTTCCACTTGCCCAATTCCAGCTTTTAAGGAAATAATTTTTTCAGTGACCTTTTGTACCTTTTTCCCCCCATTTGGCCTATTCTGCTTTCAAGGAGTTATTTGCATCAGTGAAGCTTTGTGCTTCTTTTTCCATTTGGCCAATGCTATTTTTCAAGTGTTCTTTTCTTCAGTATTTTTGTGCCTCTTTTGCCAAGACTTTTTGCCAATTTGTTAATTGATTTTTCATAATTTTCTTGCTTTGTTCTCATTTCCTTACCTAATTTTTTCCTCTCCTATTCTTTTTTTTAAGTTTTAATAATAATTTTTAGCTCTTCTGGGAATTCCCATTGGGTTTGTGTCCAATTAATTTTTTTCCCTTTGAGGCTTTGCTTATAAATATTTCGACTCCATTGTCTTCTGAGTTTGTCTTGTTCTTCTCTGTCACTATAGTAGATTTTTATGGTCAGGTTCTTTTGTTGTTATTATTTGCTCATTTTTCAACTCCATTTCCTGATTTTGTACTTTATGCTAAATTTCAGCCCTGTTCCCAGTGTGGGAGGAGGGAGGGACACTGTCTTAAACTTCAGACTTTTCCACACTGCATTTTCTAAGTTTGTTCTAGAGGTTTAGAAGTTTTTGTTACTTTCAAGGTGGTGTGATCTGGGGAGAGGAGTGGTCACTACTTTACTTGTCTGCACTCTGGTCCTTACCCAAGGAGGACCCCTTAATCCCTTGGGATCACAATTGATACTCCTCTTGAGGGCCCCTTGGCCCTTGGGACTGGAAATGATACTTTTCTTCAGGGTCTTTGATTTCCCATGACCAAAAATGATATTGCTTCTCAAGGCTCCCATTCCCTCTTGGCTGAAAGTTCTTCTCTCTGCCCTTGAACTTTGACCCAGAAGTAGGTGTAGACAATGGAGTTACAAAACAGTGCTGGGCCTGAATCTAGGCTAGCACAAGAGTCCCTTGTAATCTCTTTCTGACCAGTTACCAGGACCCCTTACTGGTAAGGTTTTTCATCCACATAGGTCAACCACCATGCCCATGTCACAGAGCTCTCTTTCAAAACTAGTCTTAGGCTGGCAAAAATGTCTTATTCTGACCTTTTGTTGGCTGTGTCATTGCAGAATTTAATTTGAGGCATTATTTTAAAATTCTTTGGAGGGGACTACTGTAAAGCTCAGCTGAGTGCTTCCTCTACTCTGCCATCTTGGCTCTGATCTCAGAACTCAGAACTTAGTCTTTTGACTCCTAGTTCAATCATCTTTCAACTACACAAACATGATTCTGATAGGGTCTTTGCAGTTTACAAAGTAGTTTTTTTTTACATTTTAATTTTAAATGCAGAGTTAAATTACTGATTTTATAAGTTTTGAGTGTGTCTTTCTCTGATAAAGATTACAGATTATTATTTTCGTTGCTGAATGACCTCTACTACATTCTGTAGCAATGTATATTGCAGGATGGACTACTACAATAATTAGTGAAGACAATTAACTGAAACAAGTGAGGAAAGGGAATAATCTATAATCTTCCTCAGTGAAAGAAGTATCTATATTAAGAGCCTGCTTACTCTGCTATCTTTGTCAATATTGCAATTAAGGTTTGGCAACCTTCTAGCTCTTTGGAATTAAGGAAAGGGGATCAGATATTACCACTGCCCCAATTTGAAGTCTACAGCAACTGGGTAGATACAGCACTGGTTAAATAGCTAGCTGTGAAGAGTGGTTCTTTGTGCTAAAGTTAGCTTAGAAGTGGCCTGCTTTGGAGTTTTTTCAGGTATTTGTACTTGTTCCTATGATTTTTAACATTTTTAATTAATATCTTGAATAAAGGCATAGGTGGCATTCATATAAAAATTTGAAATTAGCATAACATTGCAAAGGATAGTTAACGCAAACTTACACTCATTATTCAGAAAGATAAGAATAGGCTAGAATAGTCTGAGCAAATTAAATAAGAGGAAATTTAATATAGATAAGTGTAAAGTCTTTGCTGTTGCTTTTGTTGTTCAGTTGTTCAATCATGTCCAACTCTTTGTGACTCCATGGACTAAGCATAGCATGCCAGGCTCTTTTGTCCTCTACTGTCTATCAAAGTCTATCCAAATTCATGTTCACTGTTTCCATGACACTATCCATCTCACCCTCTGCTGTCTCCTTTTTCTTTTACCTTCAATCTTTCCCAACATCAGGGTCTTTTCCAATGAATCCCATCTTCTCATTATGTGGTCAAAGTATTTAAGCTTCAGTATTTGACCTTCCAGTGAATAGCCTGAATTAAGTTCTTTAAGTGTTGAATAATTTGATATCCTTGCTGTCCAAGGGACTCTCAAAAGTCTTCTCCAGCACCATAATTTGAAAGCGTCAATTTCTTGGTGCTCAGTTTTCCTTATAGTCCAATTCTCACAGCTGTTCATTGCTACTGAAAAAAATTATCACTTTGACTATACGAACCTTTGTCAACAAGGTGATGTCCCTGCTTTTTAGAATGCTGTCCATATTTGCCATAGCTTTCCTTTCAAGGAGCAAATGTCTTTTAACTTTGTGGCTGCAGTCCCTATCTGAAATGATCTTTGAGCCCAAGAATATAAAATCTGACTGCCTCTATTTCTTCTCCCTATATTTTCCAGTAAGGAATGGAACCAGTTGCCAAGATCCCAGTTTTTTTTAAGCTTCAAGCTAGCTTTAATGCTCTCATCTTCCACCTTTATCAAGAGATTTCTTAATTCCTCTTCATTTCTTTTTATCTGAGTGGTATTATCTGCATATATGAAATTGTTGACATTTCTCCTGGCAACCTTAATTCAGGCTTTTGGTTCATCCAGCCTGGTATTTCACATGTTGTACTCTGAATATATGTTAAATAGATAAGGTGACAATATATAAGTTGTAGGGGTTCAAAAACTCAACTTCACCAGTAGTTCCATAGTTAAATCATTTATTTTAAGGGAAAAAGAGATCTGCATCTTTTGGTGGATTAAAAGCTCAATATAATTCAATATTGTCATGTGACATCTGGGAAAAAAGAACTAATGCAATCCTTATTTTCCTTAACAGAATGGCATGATAAGCAGGCATAAGTGAATGATAGGTGTGCTTTGGGGCAACTAGATGGCAGAGTAGATAGAACTTTGGGCCTCTGAGTTCAAATCTGGTTTCGGACACTGTAGCTGTTTGACCCTAAGGAAGTCACTTAATCCTGTTTACTTCAGTTTCCTCATCTGTAAAATGAGTTGGAGAACCATTCCAATATCTTTGCCAAGAAAATCTCTCAAAAAGTGTGTGTAGGAGGGAGGTCACAAAGAGTTTGCCATGACCAAAATATGACTAAACAACAACAAAGTATGCTTTGCTCAGCTCACCTCAGAATGCATATGTAGTCTTATCTTCAGTTCTTGGAGTCACATTTTAGGAAAGACACTGATAATTCGAAGAATAGACAGAGGAGGGTAACTGGGATAGCATAGGTCCTTTAGTTCATGCCATATCAGATATGTGATCATTTGAAGGAAGTGGGAATGTTCAAGCTGAAAAAGAGAGGACTTGATTGGCCAGGGATGAGGAGGAAGGGTAAAAAGTATGATTGCTGTCCCCAAGTATATAAAACATATTTCACCCCACTTAAACTCATCTTTGACCAGAAAACTTATCTGAGTAATGGACCCCTAAAATAAAATGACTGAATTGAGAAAGCAGTTTTCTGATACAAAAAAAAAATCTGTTCAATTTAAAATGTAGCTATGTCTCAAATCTTCAAGCAGCATAACCCCAATTGCTTACTCTTGCAAAAAAAGAGTGGACTCCAATGAACTATGTTGGTGGTACTGAGGAGGCAACCAAGGCACAATGGCAAATCCCCTTGATGCAAAACAGACTTGTGGGGAGACTAATCCATTTCCATTCCAGTTAATTAAGTTCTCACCCCACAAATACGTAACCATGCGGAGCAGTACCAATCCAGAAGCCACAATATATCTGCTCCCCACCTGACCATCTCCACTCACTTCAGATCCATTTAAACTTGTAATGTTGAAGGCGTGATGTCCCTTCCAAGATGGCAGAGCTATGTGAGCCAAGATCTTAGCACTTAATCATCCTTGAATGGGCAAGAGCATGGAACTTGAAGACAGAGACCATTGGAGTTCTCTTGCCTTTCCTTTTTCTCCCTAGTGGACAGGGGAACTGGGACTTCTTGACTCCATACTCATTCATACATTTCACCCATCTCCTTCTACCAAAAGACAACATTATGGATCCCTGAAGATTTTCACCATTTATATGTGCAGCAAAGAAGTGAAGGCTATTCTTCTGTCAAACAGGCGAGCAACCAATAGGCTGACACACTTTCCATGACTCACTCACTCACTCCCTCTTTCTCTCTCTCTCTCTCTGTCTTTCTCTCTCTTTCTGTGTGTGTGTGTCTCTGTCTGTCTGTCTCTCATTTTGCCTCTGTCTTTTTCTCTTTCCCTCTATTTCTGTCTCTGTTTTTCTGATTGTCTATCTCTATCTCTGTCTTTCTCTCTTCTCTCCCCTTTGTGTCTATCTCCCCCTTTTCCTCTTTCTCAACTCAGAAATGAGAAAGTTCACAATTCGTCCTACCAAAACTAAGACCCAGAAGACAATTCATCACTATCCTCCTTTAAGATATAATATGTCCATATAAACAAGGTTCTTGTTATAGATTCTATTTTCACTGCATATGATTTGTTACTGATAAATTTATGACATTTATTCATACTGAGCTAAGAATTTCCCTTCATAATTCATGCAACTTATTAGTCCTATTTAAATCTCTTTTCTTCTCTATTCTTCTTTCTCTCTGTGTTTCTCTCTGTCTCTCTTTCTGTGTCTGTCTCTCTCTGTCTCTCTTTTTCTGTGTGTGTCTCTCTGTCTCTCTCTTTCTGTCACATACACAGACATATCATATCACATCACATCACAGTTGTGGGTTTAATGGCCTTCTGGCTCAACTATTCATCCATTCTATCAGATCATCCATCACTAATGAATATCCTGAGAGTAACTAACATTTTGGGAGTCTGATTAACAAGATATTTTGAATTATTGATTTTCTTATGAGTATCAATTTTTTAAAAAAAATCTAATTTTTAGGCTTGAAAAGGAAAGCAATAGAGGACACAGAGAAATAAATTGATGATGATTATATTTAAACTTTATACACAGTAGTACTAAACATACCTCATCATCTCTGGGAAACTGGTATAATGAGGAGAATTGAACTGAAAAGAAGAACTCCAAGGAAAAGTATGATGGTTGAATATTAAAACATACAATCAAAATAAAATGTGCTCTTTTATTGTCATCTTCAATCAAATATATTCAAATATAGACTAATCAACACATTGATTTGGTCTCGGTATACTGTAGTTTGGTATACTGTGATCTGACCCAAAGATTCTTAGAGCCTAATATCTATGCAACTCCACAAGAACTATGAGGATTGACTTCTGCTTTGCTGATAAAAATATCCCTGAGTCCCATACATACATAAGACCCACAAAACATTTCTCTCAGGCTAATTCCACTGTGTGAATCTACCCAAGTGACCTTGATGATACTAAATTGTAACAGTTCTGCCTCACTTAGACTTATCAGTAAAGGTTTAGCTGACAGTGTGCCATATTATCCAGTTAATTAAAATAAATATCTGTATAATCATTTATATGCAAAGACTTTTGTTTGTGTTTGTTTTTTTTCTTTCTCATTAACACCAGTGCCTCTGCATTTCTGAATTTGTCTCATTGTTATTGCAAATTGCAATCTATGTGTGTTTATGAAATCATTTTCTGAGCAGCAAGAAAGAGAAAGATTTATTCTGTGATACTTACTTGGAATAAAACATGTACTCACAATTCTACTATTCCAAGAAACCAGCCATTGCTCATATAATTGCATCCCAGGATATGCATGTTGATGTCCTCTCAAACTGCCTGGCCTCCTAGTTCATCAGCTTCTTGTCCTGCCATTACCCTTGTCTTCATTCCACCTAAGATACCCAGATTATTGGTCATAGGTTAGATTCATCATTACTTATAAATGTGCTTCCATCATGATCCTGGAAACTGAAACACTCTAACCATGCTTGTCCTCTCTTCTCCCTCCTTTACATTTCTCCTTCCAACTTTATTTCTCATCCTCACTCTGAACTCCTTTTTTGTCTCATCTCTACTGGGGTTTCACTTTCCTCTGTTTCCAGTATGACCATATTACTACTTTCACTGCTCACCATCTTCTATCATTGAATCTCTGACCCTTTAGTCCTATCACTACAAACACCTATTAAAAATCTATTGCCAAGTTATACCCACCATATGCCTTCCCCATTCCTACTCACTTAGAAGTTTTTGTATATCACTAGAAGAAAACAATTTTGCTGGCTCACTCTACTACAAACTAATATTCTCTAATCTCAAGAGGGGCTACTTGTTCTTGTTGTTCAGTCATTTCCCCACATGATTGACTCTTTGTGACCCCAATTAGGGTTTTCTTGGCATAGATACTGGAGTGATTTGCCGTTTCCTTCTCCAGTTCATTTTATTGATTAGGAAACTGAGGCAAACAGGGTTAAGTGACTTGCCCAGGGTCACACAGTTAATAAGTGTCTGAGGCCAGATTTGTACTCATGAAGATAAGTTTTCCTGACTCCAGGCCCAGCACTGTACCCACTTTACTGCCTCGCTGCCCACGTGCCTTTATGGCATAATAATCCTTTTATCCTTTCACAATTTATTCACTGTTATGCTTCCTGTAGAATATTTTCCACTCCTTTTCTTCTTATCTCAAGTTATCTATGCCACATACACATTCACACACGCACACGCACACACACACACATTCCATCCTCCCTTTTAGCAGAAATCTTGCCTTCTTCTTTTCAAAGGAAATCAAGACCATCCCCAGTAAGTTATTTTCCCCCTTCTTTATGCTTCAAACCCCTCTTATTATTGTGGTTTTTCTCCTTTGCTCTAGACTTTGAGGAAAATGGTAAAATGAGGACCTTGCCAATGCCAATGCCTCTACTTGATTGATCTCACCCTTTCTTGATGCTTCTGGAAGCTTTCCCTTTTGTTATTTGTCCACTCTCTCATATTCAAAAACTCTTTGTGTATAGGCTGTTTCCCTCTTATATAAAAATAAGTTTTGGTTTCTCTTGCCTTTAAATACTCTTTCCTTAATCTGACCATTCCCCCAAACTGTCATCTTAAATCTCTCTCCCTTTCACAGTCAATCTCCTGGAAAGGGTCTTTGTTTTTACACTCCTAATGCATAACACATAGTTGGCACAAAATAAATACTTGTCAATTGATTGATCATTGACCTCTCCACAGCTATTGAGCACTGTTGACCATCACCATCTCTCCATAGTGTCAAATGAGATAATATTTGTTTAAAAAAAGTACTAAGTATAATATCTAGCATGTAGTAGGTTCTACCTATATACTTATTCCTTCCTCTCCATTTACTTTCCCTTCTTCCCTTAGCTTCAAGACATTGCTCTCACCTTGTTCTCCTCAAACTTACTGACTTCTCCTTTTGCACCTCAGCCATAATTAACAGTAACAATAATAACTAACACATAGTGCTTTCTGTGTAGCAAGGACTATGCTAAGAACTTTAAAATTATTACCTCATTTGATCCTCACAACAACCTTGGGAGGTGGGTGCCATTATTAACCTTATTTTATAGATAAGAAAACTGAGGCAAACAAGACTTTGATGACTTGCCCAGGGTTATACACCTAGTAAGTGTCTGAAGCCAGGTTTGATTGGAAGTCTTCCTGCCTACAGGCCCAAAACTCTATCCACTGTACCACCTAGCTCACCATTATCCATCTTTTGCCCACTGATCATGTGTCCTCCAGGGTTCTGTCCTTCATCCTTTTCTCCCTCTCAATGTTCATGTGGATCTCATAAACACATTTGGGGTCAGTTATGATCTCCATGAAAATCACTTCAAATGTAATTATTTTGCCCCAATTTCTCATGAACTCCAATTATCAGTTAAACTGCCAATTATCAGTCAAACGGCTCTTCCTGGATCTCCCCCATCTACATAGATTCCTCAAGCCCAACACCCCCCCAAATAGTGCTGTTCTTCAATAAACTCACCTTTCCTCTGAACTTCCAAATTTATTTTTAGGGCATCATAATTCATCTAATAACCAAAGTTACCAACTTAATTGTCATTCATGACCTTTCTCTTTACTTCATCCTTTATATCCAATCACTTGAGTATTCTGCTCAATTCTGTCCCCCCAACATCTCTTCCAACTATCCATTTCCCTTTTCTACTCATAAGACCACTACCCTAAATCAAACCTTCATCATCTCTCATCTGTACTGCAGTAATAGCATCCAATTTGGTCTCCTGGCCTCCAGTCTCTCACCTTTCCAATCCATCCTCCATACAGGAGCTGAAGTAATCTTCTTAAGGCATAAGTATGAAGACAAAACTTAGCTATACTCAAAAATCTACAGGATTCTCTATTGCTTTTGGGATCTATTGCTTCTGGGATTATAAGATTTTTCCTCTCCATATTGTTAATATCAATCAAATATTTTCTGTTTAGAAATATGATTTCAAGATGTATTAGGAAGAGCAATGAATTAAAAATCAGAAGGTGTGAAGTTTAACTTAGTCTTCCACTTACCACCTTGAGCAAATCATTATATTTAAAGGTCAGCTAATGGTACAGTGGATAGAGCACCAGGTGCGGAGTCAGAGAGACCAGAGTTCAAATCTGACCTCAAACACTAGCTGTGTGACCCTAGGCAAGTCATTGAACCCTATTTGCTTCACTTTTCTCATCTGGAAAAGGAAATGGCAAACCACCCCAGTATCTTTGTGAAGAAAATCCCAAATGGTGTTATGAAGAGTTAGAAAGAACCAAACAACTACAGCTGTATATTTATCCTCTTGAATATCATGGGAAAAACAATTTCTCAGCTAAATATGGGGGTGTCCTAGAGTCAGCTCAGACCAGTGTAACTGTTTACACCTCAGAAATCAGCTCATATTACAAATAGGAGCTTGATATATTCTTTCATCGATTGTTTAAATAGAGAAATTTTTAATTAGGAAGATTATACTTAAATATGTGTCATGCCTCTTTTCCTTCCACCCCCAAAGACTCAGTTATTACACATCTTCCATCATACTGCTGGCCACTTCCCTCAGAGATATTGTAAAGATTCAATTATATTCATTAAGCATTCATATAGCATCTCATGCATGTAAGGCACTGAGTGGATAAAAAATGAAAATGAAACATCTCTGTTTTCAAACAGCTTGGAGTTGAGTAGGGTCAAATACAAATCTTTTTTTTTAAGTGAGAGTATCAATGGGGGAGAGGAAGCGGGGGCAAAGGCATTATCTTTATATAGCACCTACTATGTGCTAGGCACTGTACAAATATTATGTCATTAGATCCACATAACAGGAGAATCAGGAAAATTTTACCATAGAAAATAGCACCTGATTGGAGCCTTGAAAGAAGAAAGCATTCTATGAGACTTATCTGAAGCCAAAGTGTATCTCAGGCATAGAGAATAATCTATGCAGAGACATGGAGGTGAGAGAGTGTATGTCAGATTTGCAAAATTAAGGAATCCAATTAGGAATACAGAATGCATGAAAAAAAGCAATGTTAAATGTCTGGAAAGGTATGTTAGAGCCAGATAACATGGGACTTTAGATGCTATCCAAAGAAGTTTGTATTTTATTAAAGAGATAAAAGAGGGGCACTGGAAATTCTTGGTAGGTAAATTATATGATTAGATATATGGTTTATAAAGATTTTCACCTCCTTAGACCAAATAAGTGTATTGGAATAAGGACCTTCTGGTGAGATAACTCACTTTGCCATTCCAGATCAACAAGAATTCTGAAATTTATTGTCTTAGAGAATTGAGGGCTCCCTGAAAGGTTAAGGCATTTACCCAGGTTCCAACAAATTCTCTGCATGAGAGACAGAACTTGAACCCAGGTTAACCTGATTTCTAAGTCAGTCTTCTATTCACTTCACCACCTACCCTTAAGAGGAAAATAAAGTGAGATTTGCATTATGCATGCAAAATATATTATAAAATTTAAGTACATATACTGGTTGTCCCAAAAGTCTCAGTGCAGTAAGGATATTCTGTATGCACAGCAGCTGATATGCCAATTACTGGGCCTAAAGCACATGGTTAAGGACTAAAATACATGTGATTATTGAGGGAATTTGTTGCTCCAGGGGAATTTATGACCTAAGACATACTCACAAGAAGACAGATATAGTGAGATAGAGAAAACTTCTTGCAGACAAAAGCAGAAATACTTTGATGCTTGAGCCTGATCCCTGATTGTTCATTAAAGTCAAAGAGCACTTTTTGTTGAGATCAATGGCAGATTGGAGGAGCACCAGAATTGGAAGAATTTTTTTAATGTTACATTAACATTTATAGTCTCCAAAGCCATCAGGGCATTGTATCTGTAAGTACTTTAGTTGTTGGGAATTTTCCCCCTCTTAATCTGGAAAGTCTTACAGCTTATTAGCACACTTCCATTAGCTTTGCATTAATATCAACACTGATCATTTTGCTATAATTGTAGGGAGTTATCACCTAATAAATAATATATCATTGCTTTTCATGAGTAGATATTTTAACAAATAAATAAGAGCAAACTTTTTGAGTGAAAACACTTTGAGTTTGCAGGGGAAAAAATTAAGTATTAAAGTAATAGTCTCTTCAATAAGAAATATCAACTAATCAATAAACTTTTTAAGTGCCTACTATGTGTCAGGTACTCTGCTAAGTTCTGGGGATACAAAAAGAGGCAAAAGATAGTCCCTGACCTCAAGGAGCTTACAATCTAATAAAAGAGACAACACATAAACAAATATGTACAAAGCAAGTGATTAGAAATGGGAAATAATTAAAAGAAGGAAGTCACTGGAATTAAGAGGGGTTAGAAAAGAATTCCAGGAAAAGAGAATTTAGTTGAGACTTAAAAGAAGTCAAGAAGGTCAGTAATAAGAGTGAAGGGAGAACTCTCTAGGCGTGGTGCAACCAGAGAAAATACCCAAAGTCAACAGAGGGAATAGCCAGGAGGCCAGCATCATTGGATTGAACATGGCGGGGAGTAAGGTGTAAGAAGGCTGGAAAGGGAGGAAGGGGCTAGGTTATGATTGATGGCAATGTTTGAGCAATGGATACATTTCAATCTACTCTGTATTTATGATTTTGGCCATAAATTTTAAAAATTTTAAATTATATGAGGAATTTAAATACTTTGGTTCAGGCATAAACATCACTGAATGACATTATGTCTAGACTTGAGCTATGTTTTTTTTTTTAAATATTGTTCAGAACCCTGAGGTTCTATACTGCAGGATTTGTAGAAAATAGCCTGTGCTTGTGCTATTAAAGTAGGCAATGGTGACAGCACAGCAATTTGGAAACATGAAGAATTGTAGTGATGATCACCAAATTTACTTTCCTCCTCTGCTAGTGAAATTCGGTCAAGTGTCAGAGAAATCATTTGACTTCACTTTAAAGGAAACTGATGGACTTTTTAAATGTTTGAAAAACTGTATTTAATGGGCCCTACAATGTAACTTCCTGCAGCTATATTTGTATATCCCTGGGTGAACCAGTGAACTACGTGCTGGACTAGCAAATTCACTTTATCTAACTCATGATGGGCCATTTAGAACAATGGGAAACATACAGGAACTAGCATCTGGAAAGACTTGAATTTGAATCTCTCCACTATGGCATTTGCTATGTTGCCATTTATCTTCTCTGAGACCTCAGTTTTCTTCATTTTAAAAAAGAGAGACTTGAATTTGACCCGTAAAATCTCTTCCAGCTCTAAATCTAGCATCCTATTTAGTCTCTCTAAAAATATTCATTGTACATGTCAATACTAACCATGTTTAGAAAGATATTTAAACAAAGCCTCTGTGAAATATGGACATGTGGAATACAAACAGTTCTATCCTACTTGAAAAGATGCTGATCATTGAAAGGATGATTGGAGATTGCATTAGGGATTTTGTGCCATTTCATTCCTTATTGTTATAGCAGCACTTAAAAATAGAGCCCTATTTTGTGAATATATTTTGAATTCATTTTATTCTCATGGAATGTAATAAATCCATTCCATTTATGTGACCCTGTCATGAACACTTCTATGGGTGTTCTCTTTTAATATAACAGTAGTTAAAAGGTCTTTAAGTACATGTCATTTTTTATCTTAATAGGCAAGACATGTTTCTGTGTCATACTTTTGCAGTTTATAATTCATTTATTACACTTTTTATCTTTAAGCTATAAAGGATTCTTGTCTAGCTCTTATCCTTAACAGGATATTGGATGACTAGAGTTATATCACCTTCTTCCCAATGTTAGAATGCTAAACTACTCAAATGAATATCTACTTCATGATGGAATCTCCCAGCCTCTTGCTTCTCCAATCCATTTTGTTCATCATTGCCAACTTCATCTTCTCACTTTACTGCTTAAGAATCTAAAATGTCTCCCTGTTGTCTACTACGCCAAGTCCAAAGTATTCTCCCCAGCTTTCAAGGAGTTCCATAATTTTGATACACCCTACCTATACAATATAATATTCCTCTACTTCTTATTGTGTATCTTTTACTCTAGGCACACTAGTCTTCTCAATTTCCTATGTATACATTATAAGGATTCCCTCTTGTGCCTTTAAAGTCTCATGGTTTTCTGCAACTTGAAATAACGTTCCAAATATCCCACACCACTTAGCTAAATCCCACCTATTCACTGAAGCCTAACTCAAATCCTGCTTGCTTCACTAAACATTTTAAAATTATTATTTACCACCCCACAGAAATCTCACCCCTCTCCCTTATCTGAGACATCCAAAGAACTCAACCTTGCAGTTTAGCTCTTAATTAAGGTTCTTTGGAGACTAACATTTATTTTGCCAAGGTTGCCCAGTAAGGCCTTTAGCTGAGCTGAGAATTATCAGAAGCATATATAAAGAAAAACATCTAATAATTAGCACAGATCATTATGGAAATTCAATTGATAAACATGTGGCTCTGTAGTTTCTTTAAGATGAACACTAATGGAATTTGGACAATAAAAATAGTGGAAAATTTGAACCCCAGGACTTTAATTAGAATCCTAGTTCTATCCTATTTTTACCTATGTAATCTTGGGCAAATCGTTTAACCTCTATGAGCCTCAGTTTCTACATATGGAAAATGAGGGGTTGAACCACATAAACTCTAAATTATCTCCCACTTCTTGTATATCCACAGTCTACCAATGCACCTCTCTCTCTCTCTCTCTCTCTCTCTCTCTCTCTCTCTCTCTCTCTCTCTCTCCTCACAAATTGGTAAAAATATTATTTAGTAAAGAACTGAGCATAAGACTTTGAAATTCTCAACAGTATATCTCCTTCCAAGATGACATCAAACTATTTGACTATTCTCTAGGTCTTACCATTTAATGAGTTCCAAATACCCCAAATTGAAACAATAGCCTTGATAAGATCACCAAAATGGAGGGCATACAGTAGTGCACACATGGCAGATAATTAGGGGATACTCACTCATAGAGAAAAGGATATATATAGTGACCTAGGGACAATGCAAAAGAGCAGTAAACTGGATAAATGAAAAAGTATGGGAGTGTCCTGGCCACCAATAAAAAAGAGAGGAAATATCTAGGTCAGCAGGCTCAAAAGCTGAAGAGGTCAAGAAGAATGAATGTTGATAGATGCCATCAGATTTGAAAATTCAGAGATCATTGGTAACTTTGAAGCAACCACTTCAGTTTAGTTAAGAGTCAAGTTTCAGAAAAAAAGATGAGGAAACGAAGGTTGGTAGGATAATGGTACATGTAAGGGAAATTAGAAAGTTTAGAAGAATAGAGAATGTGTAGGGAGAAACAATGGTCATGGTTATTCTTGGCTACTTACTCTTTCTTTCCAAAAAAGAAAAGTATATTCATAGGGGATGAAAGGAATGGAGGCTTGCTCACTGGCCGCTGCCCTTGAGCAGAGATCCCACTCACTGAATGGTGCCTGTGGCAGCTACAAGACATGAGCATCATCTGTTGGGGTTTAAGGAATTATGTCTGCTATTAAGGGTACCTGAACCAAGTTAAATTGTAATCACAGGAAAGAACCAACCCCCCAGACAAACACACAGGAAGCCATGGATGTGGGAGTATTGAGTAGTGTGGACATGTTGGAAACAAGCCCATAAATGGTCACTGGTAATATAAATTGGGAATTGCCCATGGATGTTAAGGGGCTGGTGGAGCAATGGGACCTCTAAAAAGGTCCTTAAATTTTCCCTCAAATTTTAGGAACCCAGTCCCTGCTGTTCCCCTGAGACATCTGGCCCACCCCAGCCCACCTTGATTACTTAATTAACTTACTTAACACTCCTTAATCCCATCCAGGCCCTTTTCTCTGTTACCTCCAGACCACCCCAGGCTAATTGCCACTCCTTGATCCCATCCAGATCTTCCCACAGTCTTTCTGAATAAAATATCAATCTTACCCTCATCAAATGTGCAGATTCCTTAAGAATCTGACCTGCTTGTATTGCTGTCACAAATACCACAGACTCACTAAGCAATCTCACCCACCCAAATGGCATCTTAATAAACTCTCTACTTGGACTGAAAGAAGATTTGAATGGTCGATTTTTTTGAGGCAGATCCCAACCCTGTACTTCCATTTCAAGGTACCCAGAACCTCTAGACCATAACACATTTCAGGGAAGATTATGGATGACATTATAAAAATATAGCACTTTGTGAAACTTAAAGCATTATATAAATTCCTATTATTATTATTATTGTTATTGTTATTGTTATTATTATTATCTAACAATCAACAGACCTCCAGTCTGGTGATGACTTAATTACATGAGCATTCTACTGTCTTCCTGATGAACTCAAGCAATGTTTATAGAGCAATATAGATGTGTGCTGGTAAATCTTTAACAATTAGGCTCTCAAGAAAAATTATGCACACATTACATTACTAACACTTTTTAAAGTTTTGCTTACATTGAAAAATTAACAATAAGTTCTCAAAAGTACTAGGGCTGGCTCCAGGCTACCCTTGGCTATTTCTCATCTTCCTGTATATGGTTGGTGATTGAGCCACAGCCCCTGAGGGGAACTAATCTCAATTTCCCAACTTTGAGGATGATTGGTCAAGCCCACCACCACTCACATTGTCCAAGATAAAAAGCACAAGATAATTCCTCATGTGCTATGCAAAAAAAAAGAAAAACAAGTTAACCATTACATAGATTATTCTTCCAATCTCCCAGTCTAAGATTACTGTCAAAGAAGAAAGAAATTAGTCTGGCATGACTTTTTTTTTGATTAAACCACACTTTATCCTTTTATAATTCCTTCTACAATTTTGCCTGGAATTAAAATCAAGTTCACTGACTAAAAGGCTTCTGACTCTCTCCTTCTCCCTTTTTGGATATCTGACTGGCAGTTCTGTGATAGGTCCTTTATTTTACATAACTATTCAACAACAACTTACCTTGGCTCAGCAATTAAGTCTACCAGTTCTTTCATTCTAGTGCCCTTGAGGTCTTTTGTCTTGTCCTGGTATTTTTTAATCAATAAGCCCAGAAAGGTGTTGTTTTACTATCTCCCTAAATATCATCTATATGAATTCTCTATTATCATTTTATTCTACCCGTTCAAAGTCAAGTCTCATTTTCCATGGAAAACAATTAAATAGAGATAATTAAACTTCTCTTAGTCATTGTGCCAATTAAAAAGGTCCGAGAGACATAGTTTCTGGGTAATTTAATCACTTTATTAATAAGGCCAGTGGGTTATTAATAAAAGGATGATCATTTGGTCATCTCTCTTAGACCAAAGACTCCTAATGGCAATGGGGTCACAATTTATATGCCCTTAGAAGATGAGGTGGTCCTGAGGGGTGGCAATCAACTAGGATTGGTTAACACAATAATAGGTGTGGGCTATAACAAAATGAAGGTCTTGGGGTAAGTGATTTAGGTCACTCAAATCTTGGTCAAAGAGACATCAATTTCCATATCATCTGCCTTGATAATAGGAAGAATCAACCTTTCCTCAGGACTGTCTGAGCAAACACAATGAGCAGGAATACATTCACTAGTCAATATTTAGAATTTATTTTACTGTCTGATTAGATCTTGGCCTGGGTAAATCTCTAAGACAGATTTCCCACACTGGTTGGTTTTTGGATGAGGAAGTAGAAAAGAGGGAAAAAATTTGTCCTAATAAAATAATTAGTGATTAAATATGAGAGAAATTTTCTTTTCTTACATCATTCATTATCTTCATCCTGCACCCACTGTGTAATAGACATATAGTTGAATGTTCCTCCTTTCATATATATATATATATATACATATATATATATATATTCCTGATATTTCTTCACCAACCATAGCTCATTCAGAGCTCAAATTTCAAGACACTACCCAGAAATTATTCCTAAAGAAAATGCCATGCAGATTGTTCTCCATGCTTAGAATGTTTGTCTTTTTTACCTTTGCCTCATTGTGCCCCAATATCTATTCAAGGCTCAACTAAAATGTTACTTCATTGAAGAAGTCCCTGATTTCCCTAGTTGTTAGAAACTTTTTCCAACAAAACATATTTTTATTTATTTTGTATATATTTATGTGTAGCCCTCTTTGGACTTGATATATCTAACCAGAAGAATATAGCAGGAAAGTATCAGACATTACAGACATTTAAAAGAAACTTTAAAAATTGTTAATACTGTGCATTCTATATAACTGTTGTTGCTTCCACCATATTTTTTTGTGAATCTACATTGGCTGATAAGTTAGAAATTTCCTTTTCCTTTTCTTGCAAATCTGTTATATTGTGATATTAGGACTTTAATAGAGTATTCTCCATCTCAAGCCTATAGAATTTTAGTTAATTTGATCCCTAACTATTCTTTCTTTGAATCCCTCAAAATTTACCATAAAAATTGATCAGGAGGTCCTGGTCAATTTAATGAAGTTGAAGGTATGAAGCAATTAATAAGTTCTTTGATTATATGCAAAGGACTGCATGTCTGCTTTCTAAGACTATTTCCTTGCAATTATTGCAATTCAACATTGTGAGATGATTTGGTTCGATTAGGCTATCATCCATAAAAGTCATCCTTTTTGTGCTGAGCCTCTAGAGAGGAGCATATAATCCTGTCAAAGAATAATCAGTAAGTCGATTTCAGTCCTTCAGGAAATCAAAAAACAAAAATCTAAGAATAGGCTTGGTTCCATATGTAGACAAGCATGCAAGGAATGGATGGGAAGGCTTTAGATCTTTGTAACCCCTGCCACCACCAAAAGAACTGGGGAGAAGTAGTGGCATAGACTCTCAAATTTGCCTGAGGAGAAGATAGAGCCAAAGAACTCAAAAGACGGTAGCACCTTAGCCTAGGCAGAGATTGTGATAGAAGCAGGATGTATTTTCCTATTCTCTCAGCCACAAAACTAAGTAGGGGTATCAGCATCAGAATGGACTAATAGAACAAGAATCAGAAATGGAAGGATGAAATGAGACAATGTATATTGAGAATTTTGGAAAATACTAGTTGTGATAATTGTAATATAGAATAAAGTTTCAATTTTATCCAATATCCAATGAGTCACCATGTGATTTACCCAAGATTTGGGTGAATGGAAGGGAGGAGTATACAGTCTTCATTGGATGATACAGACTGATTCTGAACATAGAACAAAAACTTAGTTTTTCATATCTCACTATGCTATTTTCATTAACCCATTGGAAAGGATGATGCAGGCAACTTTATGATTTATAAATTTATTCTTTTTAAGTCCCTACGATATTTCTTATTGAAACTTTAAGGGGAAGACAGAGCCAAGAACTCAGATGAGCTCTACCAATATTGCCCTCCAAAAAACTTTAAAATAATGCCATAAATCTAGTTGTTGAGTGATAGAGCCAACAAAGGGTCAAGGAAAACATTCTTTGAGCCTGACAGCTTAGGAGATTGGAAGGAGAAATCTGTGACATGGTTATAGAGGCTGGCCTGGAGCCCATGTAAAGGCAATGTGAATGGGTAGACTAGGTGGGGGTAACAGAAGCAGCAGCAGCTTTGGGAGCTCTCAAACCAGAGATGGTAACAGGATCTGACAGCTGTTCAGAAAGAAATTACAAGGGATCCTTATGCTAGTACTGGATGCAGGACCAGACACTGTTGCACAGCTCCATTATGTGGGCCACAATTCAAGGGGAGAGAGGAAAAAAATTGCAGTCAAGAGTGATGGGGTTGGGATCTGGACCCTACAAAGGAAAAACCCTGGACTTTCCCACATGGCCAAATTTCTGGCATTCACATGAGGCTATGATCCCATCAACTGGCCTTTCATTGTGACTATGCCAATCTCCCAATTATGTTACCTATAGTTTATCCTAGCCCTCCATTGTCTTACCTCCCTATGGTCCCCAGACACTTCTCACCTTTAATCCTAGCTAGGTTAGGATCCATTCTCCCCTGGCCACGTGGTCCAGGTCCCTGGCATTCTCTTACCTCACAGTCCTGGCAGACTACTTGGCCACTCCTAGATCTCTCCCACTGTCTTTCTGTATATAAGGTCCACCTTGTCTCCATTAAGGTGCTCAGATTCTTAAAATCTAGCCACTGCTCAGATTCTTAAAATCTAGCCAATAGCTCACTAATGCTCAGACTCCTTAAGAGCCTGTCCAATATGACAGATGTTCTAATAAACCTTGTCTTTGGCTGAAAGAAGGCTTGGGTCGAATTCTTTTAGGCAGGACCCACGTATTCTGATTCTGAGGTCCCAGCACCCCTAAACCTCAACAAAGAAAAAATGGGTGCCCTGAGAAGCAGTGTTAATTTTGTTTATAGGGAATCAGGGACACTGAAGACAGTATCACTCTCAGTCTCAAGGGAGCAGGGTTCCTGAGGGGCAGCATCAATTCATATCCCAAGACAGAAAGGACCCTGAGCAGCAATATTGATTGCAATACCAAAGATCAGGGCCATTCCTGGATAAGGACCAAAGCACAGACCAGAAGAGAATGACCAAACCTTTATTAAGATCACACCAACTTGACAGCACTGATCCCCAGAACTAGTTCTGAAAACAGCAGTACAAAAGAATCAGAAGCTTGGCTAGTGCCCCTTTGCCCCTGATTCTGGGGAAAATGTCCAACATTAACAGGGAGTTCAAAATTGAAGGGAAAAAAGTAGAAAAAAAAGAGCAAATAACTACAAAAAAGAACCTGACCACAAAAAGTTACTATGGTGACAGGAAAAATCACTCAGAAGAAGACAATGAAATCAAAATAACTACAAGCAAAAGCCTCAAAGGGGAAAAAATGTAAATTGGACAGAAGCCCAAAAAGAATTCTTGTAAGAGAAAAAAAAAGATTGTTAAAATCCGAGCAGTAGAGGAAAAATAGGTAAAGAAATGAAAGCAAAAGACGAACATTATGAAAAGACAATTAATAGCTTGGCTAAAGAGGCACAAAAATACTGAAGAAAATAACACCTTAAAAAGTAGAATTGTGCAAGTAGAAAAAAAGGTACAGAACTTCACTGATGAAAATGACTCCTTAAAAAGCAAAACTGGTTAAATGGGAAAAGAGGTACAAAAGTTCGCTGAAGAAAATAATTTCTTAAAAATTAGAATGAGGTAAGTGGAAGCTAATGACTCCATGGGACACCAAGAAATAATTAGACAAAGTCAAAAAATTAAAAATGAGAAGAAAATGTGAAATATGACATTGGAAAAAGGAATTAAGGAGAGGCTACATGGTGCAGTAGATAGAGCTCCAGCCTTGGAGTCAAGAGGACCTGAGTTCAAATCCAGCCGCAGACATGTGACACTTACCAGCTGTGTGACCCTGGGCAAGTCACTTAAATCTAATTGCCTCACTAAAAAGCAAAAAAAAAAAAAAATAAGGAGTTGACATGGAAAAATAGATTGAAGAGAGATAATTTAAGAATTATTGGACTACCTGAAAGCCACAATCAAAGAAAAGCCCAGACATCATATTTCAAAAACAATCAAGGAAAAATACTCTGATATCCTAGAACCAGATGGTAAAACAGAAATTGAAATAATCCACTAAATCCACCTGAAAGAAATCTCAAAGTGAAAACTACAAGGGATATCATAGCCAAATTCTGGGAAAGGAGCAATATTAAGTATATCTTTTTCATATCATACTGCAATAAAAATTACATTCAATAAAAAACCATGGAAGCAAAGATTAAAAATTATTTTGAAACTAAATGATATAATCCTAAAGAATGTATTGGCCAAAGAAGAAATCATAGAAAACATCAATGATTTCATTAAAGTGAAGGATAACAATGCAAAAACATATGAAAATTTGTGGGATGCAGGCAACAGTACTTAAGGAAAAAATTACATATTTAATTGTGTACAACAGTAAAAAGGGGAGAGAGAACAGATCAATGAATTAGGGTGGGCATGCAACTAAAAAGATAGAACAAATTTAAAATCCTGAATTAATTACCAAAATGGAAATCCTGAAAATAAAAAGAGGCATTAATAAAATTGAAAGTAAAATTATCTTTGTACTAATAAATAAACCCAGAACCTGGTTTTACGAAGAAAAAAAATAAAATAGATAAAACATTTGTTAATTGGATTTTTTTAAAAGGAAAAAGAAAATCAAATTACCAGTATCAAAAATGAAAAGGGTGAATGTACTACCAATGAAGATAAAATTAAAGCAATTATTAGCAGTTATGTTGCCCAATTATGTGCCAAGAAAACTGACAATCTAAGTGAAATGGGTTAATATTTACAAAAATACAAATGCCCAGATTTACAAAAGAAGAAATAGAATGCTTAAATTACCCTATTTCAGAAAAAGAAATTGAACAAGCCATAAATGAGATCTCTAAGAAAAAGACCCCAGGATCAGATGGATTTACAGGTGAAATCTTCAAACATTTAATGAACAATTAATTCCAATAATATGTAAACTTGTCAAAAAGTAAGAAAATAAGGAGTCCAACCAAATCACTTTCTATGCAAATATGGTTCTTATAACTAAACCATGCAGAGAAAATACAGAGAAAGAAAACTATAGAGACAATTTCTGTAATGAATATTGATGCAAAAATTTTAAATAAAATATAATCAAGGAGATTACAGTAATATATCACACAGATCATATACTCTGACCAGGTGGGATTTATACCAGAAATGTAGAGCTCACCATTAGGTTCAATATTAGGAAAACTATAAGCAAAACTGACCATATCAATAACAAAAGCAACAAAAATCATATGATTATATTAACAGAAGCAGAAAAAGCCTTTGACAAAATACAAAACCCATTCCTATTAAGAAATAAAAAAGCACTAGAAAACAAGAATCAATGGAACACTTCTTAAAATGACAAGTAGTATCTATCTAAAACCAAGAACAAACATTACCTGTGATGGGGATGAACTAATGTCCATTATCACTACTATTTCAATATCATACTAGAAATGTTAGCTATAGTAATAAGGCAAGAAAAAGAAATGGGAGTAATGAAAATTGGCAATGAGAAAAAAACTATCACTTTGCAGACAATATGATGGTATACTTAGAGAAATATCCTTCTGAGGGTTGATATGCACATAGTCTCCTAGGGAATCCTCTGTTGGGGATGGGGGAGGGGTGCTGTGTGCTTCTGTTGTGTGTACCCTTATGTGGATGCAGTACATTAACAGGTAAGAGCTCATAAAAGTAAGATCTAAACACTAAATTCAAGCATAAACATTGCAAACAGAATAGGAAAACATTCCAAGGTTAATTATTCAGTTGTAACTATATTAAGTAGGTTGGTTTTTACCCTGTAAATCCCCACAAAACCAGTTCAAAAGAAGCAATTGAAATTAAGCCAACCTGCACTTTCAGATCCACTCATCCACTATTGATGTGTTACTCAGTTGTGCCAACTGCTATGATATGGAAAAAAGACAGAAGCAGATGAAAAAAAAAAGATGGATTGCAGAGAGAATAGGAACTGTGTACCTTTAAAAAATTGAATTGCTAAAAATGTTGTTCTCTGCAAAAGATATAACATCACTTTTCTTCTCTTTCCTAAGTGATAAAATGTTCATATAAAAACACAAATAATTTCATAGAAGGCCTTAAAGGAACATTTTTCCTCAAACTAATTGTCCCTGTAGTCTTTAATTAAATTTCAACTGGCATACTTGGGGGGGGGGAGGTTAAAAAGAAATGTGTATCAGATTAATGGATAGATCCAAACTATTCTAATATCTTCCTGTATAGCTATATTGCAGTTCAGGTGTATCAATGAAATATAAATATAAATCACATTTCTTTAAATTGAATCAGGTCTTCAATGCACTCGAGGAGTTTCTTAGCTCAATGACTCTCCAATGATGAATCACAAAGAAAAGAATTCTATAAAGCAAATAATCACTAATCTATGTGTTTCATAAGCTATATTTTCAAATATTAAATATACTTGAAACAAAATATACCTGTATGCAGAAGAGGAACCAATGATTCTAATTATTGCTAAGGATGAAGTTCTAAGTGAACACAAGGAAAAGGGATGTTAACATCTAAATTGTCTAAAAATACATATAAGGAAAGAGGAAAGGCACTTATTAAGCACTGATTATGTGCCAGCCTCTGTGCTAAGTGTTTTAGAAAATATTATCTCATTTCATCTTTGCAACCACATTGAGAGGTAGCTACTATTATTATTCCTATTTTACATTTGAGGAAACTGAGGTAGAATGTTAAGTGACTTTTCTAGGATCACATGGCTAGTGAGTGAAGCTGGAATTGAATTCAGGTCTTCCTTAGTCTAGAACTAGGACTCTATCTACTTCACCCACCCAGGTTCCTAAAGTATGCTCTATTCACCCACAGGCTTCTTTTTGTGACCCTGTCATATTTTCGCCATGAAATTTTCCTCTTTAGTGTTATAATTGCTTAGATTGGTCCATCTGTAGTGTCATCACCTAATTTTTGACAATATGCATATTCATCAGAAATTTATTTTTACAATATGTGTTGCTTTTTCATACACTTCTCTGAGATTTCAAAAACAAAATTTAAAACGTTAAAGAAAAAAGACAGTATCTCTATTTGGAGCAGATGCTGTGCTGATTACAGCAAGTCCTAAGACACTGTAGGACCTCCTAAATGAGATCCATGATTACTCAAAAAAGTTTGTCAAACTATCCTTAAAACAAATGAAGTAGATAAGGAATGCCTACTGTCCAGTCAGTGACGTAGAGCTCAATAGACAGCCAGTCGGGCTATACATCAGTGCAAAGAACTTGGACAGGTTCCCAAAGAAGGATAATTAGCTGGGCCCAGAATTGAATGGGAGGAGGAGAGCAGGCAGAATTGCCTTTGAGAAATCGTAAAGTTATTTTAATGACCCCAACCCTGCCCCTGAAACAAAGCCTCATATTCAAAAGATCAACGTTCTTCCAGCAATGTTATGTGGTTTGAAGTCTTGTATTAATCATGATAATAACTCAAACGGCAACCCGGAAGCACATGGTGGGCATCAGCAGACTGCAACATGCTGAAAGAATGAATGAATGAAAAAGCATTTAAGTGCTTACTATATGCCAGATTCTATACTGAGAACTCGGAATACAAATACAAATGAGAGATAGTCATTGACCTCCAGGAATTTATATTCTAATAGAAAAGACAGCAAATAGAAAGGAGTGATGGCTAGAGAAAGGTGTTTGGGTCTCAGAAGTTATAGGGAGAGTTTATGAAGAAGGGAATAGTCAATTGTAACTGGTCTTCTAGCTCTTCTCTGACTAAGACACCCATGTTTTGGATCTGTGTCTTTTCATTGGCTGATCCTGATGCCTGGAATGCTTGACCTCCTCACCTCTACCAGGTCTGGCTCCACCACGTCTGGTTCCCTAGATTTCCTTTTAAGACTCCACTTAAATGCAACCTTCTACAAGAGGATATGTCCAGTCACACCCTGCCCCACTGCTAGCACTTTCCTCCTGATATTTCCTTCCATTTACACAAATAGGTACACATATATACAAACACAGACACATACACCATACACACACATACACACACACATACAAGTATATATGAGGAAAGAGAAAAGAGAGAAGAGGTTGAGGCATTTGTATGTACAAGATTTTTCTTGTTATCACTCCCACCTCAATGTAAGTTTCTTGAAGGCATGTACCAGGTTTTTGCTTCTCTTTGTATTTTCAGAGCTTAGCACAGTTTTTACCACATAGCAAGTACTTAAAAAATACAAGCTTACAGGGTGATTATCCTACCATTTTTAGAAGCTATTTTAGAAAATTATTTTATTTCTCTTCCTAGCACCAAAAGTAGAAAAAAAGGATTAGATATGAACACAACTGACATGGCAGAAAAATAACCTGAGTTATTGATTGAGTTAATGATGGGTCTGGCTCTAGTATAACCCAAGGTCAAGAGTTCTAGTGACAAGATGTCATGACATGAAGATGGTCAAAGTTCCAAGCCCAGCTACAGGATAACCTCAGGGTATAAGTTCCAACAGCAACAATGGCAGAAACATAAAGGACAAATGGGAAAAAAGGATACTACCAAAGAAGTGTATGGATGAAAAAGAATATGAGTTGGTCATGTAAAAATTCCCTTGGTTTTCTTTCAATGTCAAGTCTACCACTCCTATGACAAACATATGGAATGGCATTGATGAGAGTTACTCAGCATGGACAGGTACTGACAAGTTTTGATCAATTTTATTGAAGGGAGTTTTCACATTGATGCAATCACATCTCCATTAGAATATAGGGCATGGAGGCAATGTGGTACTCCAGAAAGAGTGCTGAACTGGGATTGATGAAGATCTGGATTTGAATCCTGTCTCTGGCAATTTCCATCAATGTCACCGTTAGTGAGATATATAATATTTCTAAACCTCATCTGTAAAATGAAGACTACAATACCTTTAAGTGCCCTCCACACAGAGTTGTCATGAGGATTAAATGAGTCCAGGCAAGTAAAGTACTTTGAAAACCTAAAGCTTAGATAATTGCCAATTATTGTTCTTATAATTATTTCCTAAATTTGCATGCTTATCCAGTGGAAAACAAAACATCGTTGTGCAAATTAAGTTAATTTATTGAATAAATAACAGCACAACGCTTCCTATGTATAAAGCACTCTGATAAGCATGGATGAAAATACAAAGAAATTATAGTCTGCAGCCCTAGAGAAGCATACGCTCTAGTTGAGGCAAAGAGGAATGTTCTTGAAGAATGATAATAAAAGAATGAGTTGTGCAATAACATCTTAAAGACCTGTCCTAAAAGTGGAGTATGATGCCTCAGGAGGAAAAGGGCTTATTCTCATTGGGGAGGTAAGAAAGTGGGGAGACGTCTTCAAGCAGACTCATAACTATGTCACTTGTAGATCACTTTGTGATTTGGGCCACTTGCAAATCACGTTTGAATTTCTGTTCAAGTATTGTTTGGCATGGATATTCTCTGAGCTCCCTTCCAACTCTTGAGTCTGTGATCCCAAAGTGCCTTATACCAAAATATGAAAAATAGCAAGTAGATCCCTTTTGCTGGAATATAGAATGTATGCGGGAGACTAATGTGGAATCAGTCTAGAAAGAAAGGATGAAAGCAAATTGGGAAAAAAAAAGTTTTAATTCCCAGAGGAGGGTTTATTTTATTTCTTAGAGTCAATAGGGAGGCATGCAAACTTATAGAGGGAGAGAATGATTTGAACAGACATCTGCAAGACAATAGATAGATTGCTTCTCCCATCCTATTCTTTTCAAGCCAGAATCATAGAAATAACTAGTCAGAATTTTATGGTTGCAACCTACTTCCTCAGGCAGCTATGTGGTGCAGTGGACAGCATACCTGTGATTCATCTCCTTAAATCCAAACCTGGCCTCAGACACTTACTATCTATGCGGCCATGGGAAGTCACTGAACCTCTGCCTGCCTCAATTCCTCATCTGTAAAATGAGCTGTAGAAGGAAATGACAAACCACTCCAGTATCTTTGCCATGAAAACCACCAATGGGATGATGAAGAGTCGGACACAACTGAAAAACAACTCAACAACAACAACCTGCCCCTCCATGCACAAAGATATTCTGAGACTCTCCTAACAAAGAATCCCCCTAAAAAGAAGAGAGATCACTAACATAGAAACCCACAAAATGCAAATCAACTTAACCACACATTATCTGAGATAGATCTCGCCAAAGAAGAGATCATAGCTAGATAATAAATGGACATCCTATCTCCTTCCAGCTTTTCAAAGGCAGGATCAACTCAGCATCCTTGTGAGGGAAAGAGTTCAAAATTTAAGGCTATTAAAGAAACCACTAAAATGTTCAGTAGTAACTGAATGAGTTACTGAGAAATGAGTGGATTGGCAATTGTATCAGAAGTGTACAGATCATGGATGAGTTCACAAGTTCTTACCACCTCTTACCTCTGAACCACTGCACTCTTCATGTCACTCAACGTCATTTCTACCAAGTATTGGAAATGGTCCCATTACCTCCTAAATTTTACAATCTCTACAACTACCAATCACTCTCGTCCATCCTCAGTTGGTGGAGGTGAGTGAACATTCCACGGATTCAGGTCTTCTTTAGGATGGGCCTAGAACTGATAGAAAAATAAGTAAATTTGCAATGAGGCAGATGAGCCATGGGAATTACAGTACATTGGATTGGAAAGAGAGTCATCACCCAGCCTCCTATGTTTTTGAAAGATATGCCTATGTGTGAGTTTCAGGTTAAAAGCCAGACATGTCTTCAGACTGGTAAAAGCTCTATGGGATCAGATGCTGATTGGCTCCCCACTGATATGCAGTTTTGATGACCCACAGGGTATGTTTCAAACTGGCACTGGATAGCCTCCAAGTCCCCTAAGCTTCAGTCACTTATAACAGGTAGGATAGGTTAAATATCCCTGAGAGCAATCAGGGATAGACACTTCAGTTTGCATAAAAAGATATGATTTGTGTAGATGAATGTGGCTAATTATTAGCACAAAATTCAGTTGTGGACAGTAGGGTAATTTGTCATAAAAATGATATGGCATGTATATGCACAGTCTTCCCCTAGCTTGAAAAACCTTCACTTGACCCTGCCATCTGCTCAAGCTATCATCCAATACCTTACCTAACTTTTCCTGCCAAGATCCTGGAGGGTGCCACATAATCCTGCTGCCTCCATTTCTTCACCATGCACTCATTTACTGACCCCTTACAATCAAGTACATGACCCCACTACCCAGCTGAAACTGCTCTCTTCAAGGTTACCAATGATCTCTAAATTGCAAAATCTAATGACCTTTTCCCAGCCCTCATACTACTTAACTTCCAGGAAACTTTTGATAATGATGATTATTTTCTCTTTCTTATTTTCCTTGGCTTCTAGGATGCTGGTCCCCTCCGTGTAGGTGGCACTTAAATCTCTGTCATTATCCATCTTCTTTTCTCTTTCTATACTCTGTTCCTGGTGGGCTCAGCTTTTATATATTCAGTTACCATCTCTAAACCCAGAACTCTCAAATCTGTATGACCAGCCTGAATTTCTCTCCTTGATGCACACCTGACACCACTTGGACATCACATTGGCATTAAAAAGCGAATATTCTAATATCAAAACCAATCGTTCTTCCTTCTAAATTCACATCTTCTCCAAATTTCAGTTGTCAGTACTACTATCAACCCAATCACCCAGGTTCCAATCTTGAAGTCATGACTATTGAAAATGGCTGTTTGAGTTCTTTCTTTCTATTCCTTTCCTCTCAAAGATGCTTTACATCGTTTTCCGTTCTCTCTTACTTTGTCCCAGTCTCCAAAAAAATGTGGTCTGTATCTTTTCCAAAACCAACCTCTCTGCGTGTAGGATTGATCTTATCTTCTCCAGCAGAATGAAACTTCAGCCATTGACTGTCTCTTAAGTAGTCAATTTCTCCTTCTCTACTGGTCCCTTCACTCTGACTGTTTTTCTCTATGTGTCTCTATGTCCATCTCCATCTTTGTCTCTGTCTCTCTCTGTCTCTGTCTCTCTCCATATACTTACACGCACATAAGTACACATATAAATATATAATATATGTGTGCATACACATATATGAGAAAAACCTTCAAAAAGTAAACAACCTAGAAAACGATTTATACTATAATAATAAAATTATAAAATGAACATCATTTAAAGACTTAATGAATCAGATCAATTCAGTGATCTACAGAATTGCAGAGAATTGATTATGAAGAATGTTAAACATTTGCTGGCAGAGAGCTGATGGATTAAATATGAAGTATGAGACATGTACATTTGAACATTACCAACATGGTCATTTGTTTTTCTTGACTATGCATATTTGTTACAAAGGTCTTGTTTTGTTTGTCTTTTTCTTTCTTTTTTTATAGTAGTAAGAAAAGGTGAAAGGAATAAAAACTAAAATACTTAATGCTGCTCATGACTTCTCACCTAGATTGTTATAAATCCTACTAATTGATCTCCCAGTCTCACATCTCTCTCCACTCCAATCCATCCTACGTACTTCAACAAAAGTGATTGTCCTTAAGTGCACCAGGCCATATCAACTCCCTGCTCACTTAAAATCATTGGCTTCGTGTTGCATCTACCATCAAACATTATCTCCTGTGTTTAGCTTTTAAAGTCATCTACCCTATGCCCTAAAATATTTTTCCACCCTCTTTAGACATTAATCTCCCTCCTACACTCTGAGATATAGGCTGACTGCTCTTCTCTCTGTTTCCCACAAATGACATTTCATATCTTGTCACCATGCCTTTGCACTGGCCATCAAATATACATGGAATGAACTCTCCCCTCACCTCTATCTCATAGAACCCATTTACTGCTTCAAGACACAGCTCACACTGCTTTTTATATGAAGATTTTTCTAACTACTCCCCTCCTATTTCCATCTTTCCCAAACTATCATGTATTAAATATTCTCTGTATGTATTGTTTTTATTTTTATTACATATATACTTATCTCCTCCATTAGAATGTATGGTCCTTACGAGTATTATTGATTCATTTCTGTCTTTTTGTCCTCCATATATAACACAGTTCCTAACACCTGGCAGATACTTATAAATTCTTGTCAGTTGATCTTTATTTATCCTTCCCTCACCCTCCAAATATGTCAGCAAGTTTTCAAACATCCTTCATGATTCCTTCAGCATCTGTTACATTTTATCTCTTTCTTTTCATATGCTTATCACCAAAGTCAAGTCTTCATCACCTAGATTATTGCAATATGCTCTTAAAGGGTTACTCTTCTTCCAGTTTATCCCATCTTCATGTACTACAAAACAGAAAAGAACCTGACTAAGGCATGATACATCACTGTACTGTAGTTACATTCTACTGGAGAAGATAAACTTCAGTGGCTCTTTATTGGGTCTAGGATTAAGTGTAAACCCTTCAGCCTCACTTTTAAAACTCCTCTCAATCTGGCAACAATTTACCTTTCCAGCCTTATTTCACATTAGTGACTCAATACATTTTAGGAGTACAAGAGGAAAAGATATGGAATAGTGTCATTTCATAACCTAGAATAAAAGGAATTTATGTGGAATAATAATGGAGATAATAGAATGGGGTTGCTGATAATGATGATTGTGCTGATAACCTACATTTACATCTCACTTTAAGGTGAAGTAACTTCCTGACACTATCCATTGCATGTATTTCACATAGATATATGCATATATATGTATGTGAGTGTGATATAGGTATATATACATACATCTACTAGAGGTTGTGAACATATTTCTAGTATTTGAGTTACCTATAGTGGATAATCAATATTATTATGCAGAATGAGAAATTAATTTTTGGACATGGGAGTTATTTGCTTGAATATGTATTCATGATAATAGTATTCCTTAATTTCTTCCTTTTTTTCCTTCCTTCTTTCCATTGTTGCTTTTTTTTTCTCCTATGAGGGGTAGGAGTTGGGAGGGAGAATAAAGTAAATGATTGATTTTTTTTAATTAAAAATAAACCAATAACTAGCTTCCTAATGCAATGTTTGCAGGGTCCTTAATCACCCTATTTGTTGCTTTTCTATTATTTGTCTACATTGTCCCCTGTGTTTCTTGTCTTGCTTCCATATTTTGTTTATAAAGCTCTTTTATTTTTTGATTCCGTTCTCTATCAAATAGATGAGTCTTTGACTTGAATTCCTTTCTCCAATCTGTTATTTTGAATAGATCTCCAAAACAGAAAATTCCCAATAATTTTCCCATCTGTACCATTACTTCTTATTAGTCTATCAAGAAATAAAAGAATTTTGCCCTTGTTATTCTTTGTCTCCCTATTAGGGCTGGTCTCATAATATAATTGTGTTCTGATGAGTATGGTATGTGATATGCTTTGGGATGCATTCTCCTCAGATATTTATCTGATTTCAAACCCACTGCAGAACAGTACAACCCAAATAACTCTTAGGAAATTGCTTACAGAATAAAGAGATTAAGTGAATCTTCTAGGTCACACAGCAAGGAAGTACCAGAGAGAGGATTTGAACTGAAGCCTTCCTGATTCTGAGGTTATCCTATTACACTGTATACTGCCTCAACTTCTCCTTCATGCTGAATGAAATTTGATATTTTGACACAGTCTAAAATTCTACAAATTTCATAATAATTAAACTTGGGAAGCATAGTTTTTTTTAATGTCCAACTATGAATTAATTTCTTCCAAGGGATTGCCTCTTGACTTGATGTCCTTTTACCTTCTGACCTCATAACATCATCCTGCATTCATCACATCCAATAGTCCACATTTAGATTTCAGCCCCATCATATACAGGAGCTCCCTCTTATCTTACCTTCCCTTTGCCCTTTCCCCTGCCTAGAGATGGGAATTACTAATTCTTCCTTATATTGAAATAGCAGATAATTAAAACTTATCATACTATGCCACTGAACCCTCCAGATCCCAAAACATTTTCATCTGACCTGCTGATGCAACTTAGGAAATATCAGGCTTGCCATCCACCTTAACACTACACCCTCAGAATTACATGGACTTTCCAATCACCCTGAAACTGAATTCTTTTATGTGTTGTCTGCCCAAAATAAAGCATGAACTCCTTGAGAGATGAACTGTTTCACTTTTTCTATTTAAATCCTAATGCTTAACATGGTGCTTAGAACGTAGTAAACATTTAATGATGTTTTTATCTATCATTCGTACATTCATCTATTTGTAGTTTCTTGCACCTAACTGAGATCAGTTGAATTAAATAATAGAAGTTTCTTGATGTGGTGGGAAGAAACATGGCTAATTTTAGAATAGAATAATAATAATATAATAATTTTAGAATATGGCTGCAAACTAGGGGATTTAGACAAGCCCAGGGTTATTGTCTGGGATCAAGAAAATGGGAAGTGGGGCAGGTAGGTGGTGCAGTGGATAGAGCACTGGCCCTGTATTCAGGAGGACCTGAGTTCAAATCCAGTCTCAGACACATAACACTTACTAGCTGTATAACCCTGGGCAAGTCACTTAACCCCATTGCCTAACCAAAAAAAAAAAATGGGAAGTAATGGGATTTGTAAAGGCTAAAAAGGCAAGTTTTCCTTAATTTGTGATTTTATCTTAAGAAAAGTTTTTTTTCATATTTTCTTAGTACCCTTATAGCTTAGCAATATCTTCATTTAGTAGTGATTTATATAGCTCATTGTATTGCCTCAAATTTCCTTCAAAGTTTTTTTTTAATTCAAATCTCAACCACTAGCTGGGATATTTTTGATTTGCTTCTTACTCATTTATAGATAGAAAAAAACACAAACCTTGGGTCTTTTATGTATTTAAATATTTGAAATTGTATGATTTCTGCATAAAAGGACATTAGAGATGATGTTCACTGGTGGGTAAAAATCTCTTAATGATCTATGTTCTCAATCCTGTGAGAGTAGACTTAACCATGTGACTGATAATCTAGATCTTAGACTAGCTTCAGAAAAGGGCAGCATGACATAGTGGATAGAGAGGTAGCATTAGCATCAGGCAGAGCTAAATCCCACCTCTGACACCAAATGAATATATGCCCCTTAACAAGCCCTATATCCCCTCAGTGACCCTCTAAACTGCAAGTTGCAAAGCAGTTACCAACCTACAGTGCTAAAAAACTATTTCCTCATCTGGGAGTTGCCTATAATGATGAAATCTATGTCATATTCCTATGTCTTGCAACTATTATAAAGACTTTGAAACTAGACAATTGAATTAATTATATCACAACCCTTTTTTTTAGCTCAATTATTTTATGGAATCAATTTGTGCTCTATAGCATTCAACATTTCTTTTATCATAGACACATTTGCAGCAGTAAGTTCTTGTGGAAAAGATTGATTGTCTTATAGGGAGACTTTGCCATGGAGCCTGTGGCAGCTGTTTGGGGAAAAAGAGAGAATCAAGGTAAACATAAATATTAGTTTCTTAAATTGACTATATGTGCTGGAATCTTTAATGTCTACAGGGCCAGAGAATAGGTTTTGCTCACTTGTTTAGAGTATAGTATTTATGCAATCATGTGATTATACCCCTGGTCCATTTAACTTCACACTTGTAAGGGGCTTGGTCAAAATAGATAACTGCTTAACTTGATGAGTATACAGTGTAGTGATCTTTACTTCAGGATTTTTAAAAATTATTTCCCTATAGAGTATGTGTATATACCTATTGGAATCATTTTGAGAAAACAAAAGGCAAGTTCTAATGATATCTCTGTGACTGGGAATAGCCCTTAGGATTAATTGGTTGGTTTGGAGTGCCCCTTGGCATGTCCTAGGAGATGATTTTCATTAATTCAAGATAACTCCAACTAAAACTGTTTTTCTTGGACTCACAGGACTAGGGATTTTTGTAGGAGGTGCTAACCTCTAAAAGAGAGCTGACAAACTTGCTCAGCTCTTCTTTTTCTACTCCTCATCATGATAGGGTAAGAGGTGAGGGGAAGACACCTCCCTTCCAAATAGTCATGAATAACATCCTTTTAGCAGACGGGCATATCCTAAGGATGAGGCAGAGACAGCCAAGCTCACCTACAATCCCCTCCAAAAATATCCATGGACAGTATCATTCTGGATCTCTATCATCCAAATTACAAGGAGGATCTCCAAAATAGCGCAATCCCTAAGCGTAGTTTTTTAACCAAATATGGGAGATTTATTTGGCTGTGATAGCCTCAAGAACATTATATCCAAAGGAAAATATGTGGCTCCTAAGGTGGGGGTTCATAAATAGCATTATCTAGGCCCTCAATCCTCCATTCATATGTCTGTCTCTGCAATGTTCTTAATTACTCTTGCCACATAGTCAATCTTCCAACTGTTATTCTCTCAGTTCTCAGAACCTCTCCAGAAGACCTAAAAGGTAAAAGGATTGATGGCAGGGATAGGACTGATTAGATATATAAGGTTCCTTTTATTAGCCAGAAGAGTAAGGATTGATCCTCCCTCAAAAGCCTGGGACCCCAAGAATCTGAGCCAACCACTTAATCTTGGAAGCCCAGTCATTGATAGTCAATCATAAGATGAGTTCTTACAAGGGCCTGTGGACATGTATGCACTCTACATAGAGAGATGCTTTCAAAAGTCCCAAAAAAATGTTTAGCAGTCATTTAAGATCATCAAATCAATCAGGAAATTCCTTGGTAATTTCCATCTCCCCCATATACATACATACATGCATACATACATTCATATATATGTATATGTTTATATATATATAAACATATACATATATAGTAGTGTGTATGTGTGCATGCACACACACACACACACACACACATTGTATTTTAGTGCCAAAAGCTTCATGTCTTACCTAAATAGTCCTTTAACACACATATCAATGGTCATGTAAGTGACTGTATGATAGAGCAGAAATCTCAACAAATGCATTTGTGTTGCTGGAGAAGTAATTAAAGCACATGCCCTGTTTATCAGTTGTCTCATCTTTAAAACTCCCTGTTCTCCATCTTGCCAAAAACATCTCAAAAATAACAACACAGCTCACTGTTTTTCCTTTGTTATTCAAGATTTCTTTGCTATCTCTTGGCAAACACTAGAACTAATCTTAATTGCGTCTCTTTTCTAGATGGGAGATTTCATTCCATGGAACACCAATCAAAAGGCTTGACACATCTTTATATGATCTTAATCATGACACTGCCATCCAAGCTATAAAAATACCTAGGCAAATTCCATATCAAAAAGGCACCATGGGTAATTTAGTAGGATAAAACAGACTAAAATGGATAAAGCCTTGTTTAATAAGGTTCTCAAATCCATTACTGAAGCAGGGAAGGGGAAAGAAAGAAAAAGAACAAATATTTCTCAACAGCCCATAGATGATACTGTGAAATTGATTAAATGGGGGATTTGGGCCTAAGAAAATAAGATTCAACAAAAAACAAGATTCATCCTGAAAATCTCTTGTGTTGTTTTAAATAAAAGCCAACAGGATGAGGGAAGATTGTCCCATGAGTCAGTATAAGCCCACAGCTTATTTTAAAATACCAACCATGAAAAATATTGTATATTTTGAAGAATTCTTTCACAATGGAAAAAAAAACTATTACACATCTTCAAAAGTGAAGGAAAGTTAACTTTCACTAACACTTTTTATTTTTATTTTTTTAAAATCTCACTATGAGGACTCAGAGAAATTGAATGATGTCAGAATGCATCGCTCACTTTAAATATTCATTCCTCAAAAAACCTTCATAGAAATTGATTTCTTTACCTATCACCAGATTTTCTATCAACAACTCCATCTGTATTCTGTGTCCTAATTAATATTGTATCTATATCCATCCTACATTTGTGAGATTTCAATCAGCAGAGTCAATTCTCAATTATACTAGTTAATGAAGAGTGCTAAGTAGCACAGATAGTTCAAAACAGTTGATGATTCAGAAGTCGTCTCTGTTTGGCTTCAGAATGCATGCTATAATGTTTATGAAGGCGGATTCACTTCCCTAATTCCATTTTGCTCAGGTTAGAGTTAAAAATTAGTTCATGTATCCTTAAAACTCAGCATTCTGGATAATAAAACAATAGATTGGGAGTGGGAGGTGAAGCAGGAGAGTGGGGACAATTTACACATACATAATCAAGAATTTACTTTACCTATAGCCAAAGTCCTTGGTAATCAGGTAAAATGAAAAAGAACCTATAAATTTATTTTAAAAAAATGCAGATATCAGGGCCAGCATCTCTGGGATAAAATGCAAATGCTCTCTGAATGGCATTTAAAGCCCTTCACTGTCTTGTTCCAACTTAGCTTCCAGATTGATTTCATATTATTCCCTCTCCCACATTTTATATTCTGGCCAAATAGGCATGCTTGCTGTTTCTCATAGAGAATTGCATTTTCCACCTCTGGACCAAGGTACACGCTGCTGTCAAACTTCTAATGTTCCTTTTAACCTTGATTTCTTGGAATTCCCAGCATCCTTAGTAGAAGGACCATAATTTAAGAACACTTCAAAGGGCTCATCAGAGTATCCTTTTTTTAAATCCAAAAGGGATGAAGAAAATAAGCATTTATTAAGTTCCTACTATGTACAAAGCAATAAGCTAAGTACTTTACAGATATTGTCATTTGATCTTCACCAAAACCCTGTTTGGTAGGTGCTATTCTGATCCTTATTTTACAGTTGAGCTAACTGAGGTAAGCAATGATTGTGCCCAGTGTCACCCAGCTGACTCCAAGCCTAGGGATCTATAGCTCTACATAGCTAAAGAAAATGGAAAGAGTAAGATGAATATTTTTTCTTTCAAAGTAAAAATATAATATCTGCTTATAATTCTTTGTATTTAAAGTGTATTTTCACACAAAGGACAAATTATACCAAATTGGAGTAAAATTATTTTTTTAAATCTATGTCAAGTGACATACCTATTCCCTCCAATATACTGTCAATTTCTGTGTGTCTTTGCCTTTCCTAGTCTCCCCTCCCTAAAACTGCTAATACCTCAATCATTTAGACTGCTTTCCACCTATTCTGTAAATATCTTGTATGTAGCTAGTTATTTACATATTTCTTCATCAAAATGTAAGCTCCCTGAAGGTAAGGTTGGTTGGTTGGTTGATCTGGTTTTTGCTTTTCCTATTAGCCCCAGTGCTTGGTACAGTGTTTAACACACAGTAAGCACTTAATAAATGTTTCTAGAGTTACTGGCTGATCCTCTCAGTCATTAGTGTTCTCCCTTATCACTGAAATAACTTTGTATTTAATTTTAATGTATTTTACATCTACTTCTCCATGTACATGGTGCATCCCCCAAGTAAAATGTAAGAAATTTGTGATTATCTTTGTCACTTCAGCACTTTACACCATGCCTGGTACATAGTAGGCAATTACTGAATGCCTATTGAATAAATTTATGCAGGAATAAATGAAATTTGAGCTAACCTTGAGAAGTAGTGGAACAGGACAGGCTTAGAAGAGACACTGCAAATCATGTAATTAATGTTCGCTTAATGGTGAAGTTTTTCTACCCAGCCTCTTAAAATAATGCTTTCTCTTAGCCTAGGAAAACCACAGCTGATGCTCACCTTTTGAAGGTCATCACAGTCAGGAAAAGAAGTTTACCTTAGGAAATAATTTTTAAAGTAGTGATACTCCTATAAGAAGTGAGAGCTTAAAGGGATTAGGCATCTTACTGCCTTCCATCATCCTTTAAGTAATAGCTATGTTTCATAGGGAGGGATAAACAGCAGGAGACAACAAAATAAAGAAACCTTAACTTTCCTTCTTTCTTTTGAAAAGAAATGTACAGTCTCCTTTTCCGTGTGTCTCCATTCCTCATGCTACTTCCTGTCATAGTATCTCTACTCCCTTTTACTGCCTGCCTGCCTTCTTTTCCTGTCTGCTCACCTCTTGCTTCTTCAACATTGCTGACTTTCAGTACATAATGGGGATTAGGTGAATGTGAAAATACCATCCATTTGTAAGATGAGACCATCCATGTGGAAGATGATAGAGACTAGCTTCTGAAAGAATCATGGAGAAATAGGGTACATGTAGACATTTTACTTTGGCGTAACATATTATCAGGAACAATTTATTTTTTCAATTGGCTACAGTGACCGGGACATTATAGGTGCTTAAAAAATGGTTATTGACAAAGTTATTAATTGTGTGCATCTGTAAAATGACCTGATGGAGCACTGACTGAGGCTTTTTGTTGCCTTTGGTCTTAGGATGACAGTGACTCCTTCACTAATGAGAGGTCATTTAACCGCTACCCCACCCTGAGGATATATGGATCCAAGAACAGTTAATAGTTCTTTGACTTTTCCTTGATTACCTTTCTTTCAAGGTACAGAGAACGGAATCTTCAGCCTGGCCTAAGAACATGATTAATGAAGATCTATGAGTCCAGATATTGTAGAAAAACCAGCATGAGAACACGAGGAGCAAGGGTCCCCACTGAAGCCCAGCCAGATTTGGACTTGGGGTGGGGAGAGGAATAATGCTATATAGGAATTGAGTTATGATGTAAGCCAAATTCCAAAGCACACACATACCTTTTCTAAGACCAAAGTGAGGTTCTGCACCCTGAGTTGTGGGGTAAATGTTTCAAAATTTGTTCTTCCTTAGTCTTCAAAGGAAACAACCTTTTGTATAAGGTGAATGAAATGTTGCGACTAAGTGGAACAGAGATGCTAGTCATTGGGTTCCTTAAACTGGAGAGAACACATTCTGGGTGGGTGGGGGAGGGTTATGTCAGATAAAAGAGACTTCTAACTTCTTTAGGGTACCAAAGAACCTTTGGGAGTAAAATGCAACAGACCGAGCCCTGAGACCATGAGGCCAGAGTCAATCGTGGAGTAACAAGTAAGCTTCTGTGTTATCAGCTAGTAAATTAACCAGGAGGAAATAAAAATATGACATCTACAGAAAGAAGAGAGTTGAAAGGGGGAAATATAAGAGATTAGAAAAAGGAGGGATGAGCCATATGGTTAATCGTATACAGAATCCACTGCTGCAGAAACGTTTTATACATGCTGAACTATAGGCAAATATCGTTTCAATATGGATTTTTTCAAGCCTTCCCTTTTTGCCAATCTGACGTTATGCTACATTCCTACTCTATTCTTTGATTTATTATATTTAAAATTGACTAGTTTCTTTTAAGGAGGCAATGTCGCTTTAGGAATGTGTATATTCAGGTACCTAAAATATATACATGACACTTTCAGAAAATGCACTATACAAAATCCAATTGAAAATAAAGATAATTACAGATGATTATTATAGCATAAAATAATTCTTTGATTTACAAAGTCATTCAAACTAGTGTTGAATTAGAGAGTGATTTTACCTAATATCTATCAAATATAATTTCCAAAAATAATAATAATCACATTTCTTTTTTAAGACCACTACTACAATAAGTAAGGGAACTCTGTATTAAATCTCACATGAATCAATGAGATTGTGGGACTGGAAATTAGTCTTAAACCATATTTGAATGTCCATTACCCACGTGTTTAAAATCTCATTTCATTTATAATCCCCACCACCATCTGCAAAATATTAATGAAATTACATCTATATGTGGGTATGTGGGTATTGCCTTTCTTATCTGAAATATTCATTTGAATTCTACCAGTGTCTGAAATTGCCTTATTTATTAATTTAGAGATTTGGACATGTTAATTTCCAAGGACATTTCCATTTCTAAAATCACGTTTCCACTTGGGAATATTTTCTCTTCTCCATTTCCTTTTAATGAACCACAAATAATGCTGTTCTTCTTGAATATATGTCATGTGTTTCATATTCACATACACATACATGTGTGTATATTTACATATATGAATATATAAAAGATTAATGTACATATGTTCACAGATAGCCTTTGCAAAAGGGGCTCCTTCCTGAAACAAGGGGCTTGGGAACTTCCCAGAAGTTCTTGCAAATTCTTTGGTTCTTGCTTCCAAGTGGATATATTAGAGACATCAGTACGTGATACCCAGTCCTGTTTTTAGCACACAAATACATGAGGCTCAAAACACGAATAGATTAATTTACAGGTCAAGCACAACAAAAAAAAAGTGCACAGTAGCCTATATCAAGTACCAATATACAGCCTATGAGTAACTTCCATAGAGGTCCATATCATATCTCTTACTTACAGTATTGCCTGAATGGACTCCAGAAGAGGAAGCCTGAGGTGTTTCTCTTTTACAATGATTTTCCTCTGCTCTGGCTTCCTGCACAGAGATACTTTTCTCATCCAGCTATCCATAGTAGATTAAATTGTCTACTGCTTCCTATCATAATCCTTTTCTCCTGTCCTAGGTTGATATATCTAAATTGCATGCTTCCTGCAGCTGACAACAAACGTCATCAATTACTGCTCCCCATTGCAAGCATCCTGTCAATATCCCTTCCACCATTCTGTTTGCTCAAACTGCTTCCTAAATATCTAGGGGAGAAAGTGGAAAAGGAAGACTTCAGCAGCATTAATACACACCAGGGAGAGAAAGATTTGTAAGTTCCTACCAGGTAGAATGTTTATCAATATTTCTCTCTATGTCTCTCTTTCTCTGTCTCTGTGTCTTTGTCTCTGTGTCTCTGTCTCTCTGCCTCTCTCCTTCCCTCTTTCCCCAAGTCATGATTTTCTCTTTAACCAAAACATCTTTGTTCCCCATTTTGAATCTCAGCATTTTCTTGTCACAAATGTCAAATTAAGATATATTGAACTGAATTGAAAGATGTAGCTTTTCTCCACAAAATAATTTATCTCAATTATTCCCTCATAGTTAATATGAATAGAAGGGACTTAAGAGAGAAAATTCATTCAGTAATACAAATAATTTCCTACCAAAGTACAATACTATTAATTAAAATGAAACTAAACTAGAAAAATACATTATAAACACCTTCCACATTTCCAATAAAAACCTTTTGGTCACCTGAGATCTAAAGAGACTATGTTTCAATCAATATAGAAAGCTCTACATTTGATGGTATTAGCCTATAAAAAAAAATATGCCACCTCTAATTATGAAATGATCGATATCTTCAAGCTGAAAAATTGTAGGCTCATTACTTCTCTTAGTTTTATGTTAACAGTGGTCTCATTCATCTTGTCATCAAAAAAAAATTTAATAAAAATGAAAACCTTTAAACTATCCTGTCAGAGAAGCAGAAAGGTTTGAAGAAGGAAAATCTGCATATAAAAATACCAACTGTAAATCTTCACTTCAAAAACATTTAGCTTCTTTGTAAACATAGACTTGGGTATGTGGTTATCAGAAGGTAAATGGCATTTAGAACTTCCATTGGTAATCCATTCCTCCTTAAGTGATCTTTATATAATTTATATGAATATGCATAGTTACTTATCAAGTATACACATTAATTAGATAATTATTTAATTAAGTTTAATTTTAAAATGTATAACAGTTCAGGCTTGGATGATATTAAATGCTGGTATACAAAGAACCTTAAACACAAGGGAGATTAAAGAGAATAACCAATAAGAATAAGGGTGTACTTTTGGGGCCTACATTTGGCAGATTGTCTTAGTTGCCATTATTTGTCTTGTATTTTTCTCAAGGTACATGACAACCTTTTTAATTTCTGGTGAGCGTAGAAGAAAATGGCCACATACTAGTGCCTTTGAGCATATCACTAAGCAAGAGGACAGATAAAAAATGGAGCTCCAGAATCTTTCCCTTTGTCCCATTCATCAGAGGAGGAGCACACACTCTGATAGCTTTATAACACTATCATCTAAAGAGTAAAAAAATGAATATATGTGCAACTTAAATTAAAATTTTGAAAATAACTAAACAAATGGAGAAATAAAAATGTAAAGGAGGTATACTTGACTATTATATGTGGGAATGGTACACATGTAATAGAAAAGCATTTTAGGGAAAAAAAGATATAAAATATGCATGTAGCAGACATTGGTTTTGGATCAGGTAACCTTAATTCATGCAATGAAATATGCAGTAATAGGCTATCAAGTATTAGTATGGCCTTAAGGAAGATAGGTGGTTCAGAGGTAGATTCCTGGATTTAGATTCAGGAAGATTCAAGTTGAAATCGACTCAGACACTTATAAGCTAGAAAGTTACTTAATCTCTGCCTACCTCAGTTTCCCCATCTATAACATGGATAGTAATTGTACCTACCTCATGGTGCGATTGTAAGGATCAACTGAAATAATATTTGTGAAGTGTTCTGCAAAACTTAGAGTCTTTTATAAATACTTGCTATTAACACTAACATTATTATTTTATAGCCCCATAAGGCCCCGCATGGTACTTTGCATAGCAAATAGTGATCAACTCCCAATATTAGCTTGAGGTATCCCTATGGTTGATTTTTTCTCTTCAGTTGTGATTTTAATTTTTATTATAAATTTAATAACCATCAACAATAATAAACATCAAATCAACCTTTGAAATATTGAATGGAGATTTACATAAAATTTAATATTTCATAAACCAGAATAAAATGAGCCAACAGAACACAAACAAAAAAAAAAAACATATTTACTCTGGCTTCCCTTTCAAATCTGTATGAACTCTCATTACCTGTGACCTTTTTCTTTTTTCAAATTCAGTTTTAGCCAATTTGTAGGCTATTCTGCTGCTGATTTTGAATTATATAACTTCATGTAGATCTTTCTATTTTTCCTTAAATCCTTCACACTTTTTTTCTTCACAATAATATTCCATTGACTTAATGTACCACAATTTAATCAGTCATTTTCAAACAATTTGACATTTATGTTGCTTCCAGGTATTTTTGTTATTATTAGCATAGTAAATGTGAATGTTATTATATAGATGTCAGATGTTTTTCTCTCTCTTTATAACTTCTTAGAATAAATTACATCAATGAAATCACTTGGGAAAAGTTATGGTAACATCTGTAATTTTTCTTGTATTTTTTTAAATTGCTACTCAAATGTAAATAATTTTAAATGGTAAATGTATTATTGTTATTACTGAGTAGACTAGATAAAAATTACTATATCAAAAATACATTGCATAACCAATGATTCTTATAGGGCTTCAGTATATTGAATATTAAATTGATGCTAAACTCAAACTTAGTATGTGGAAAACATACTCCCACTTCCCTGTAAGTCAATCCCAATTCCCATTGTCCCTATTTTGTTCAATGATAAAACTTTTCTACCAGTCAACCAGACTTAAACTCCTTTGAGTTGTGTATCTCTCTCATCCACTGGATCTATCACTAAGTCCCACCATTTCTTTCTTTCAAATGACTTCTCTTTATCCTTTGTTCATCATTCTTCCTCAACTCCCCTTCTTACCATGTCATGTCTAAACTACTGTAATAGTTTCTTTAATGGCCTCTATGACTAATCTCTTCTTAAGATTAATCTTGCTGCACTAATCATTCTTACATTACTTCTCTACATTCCTTAATTCCTTTAAGTCATTCCTCTATTTAGGGAATTACCAATTTGGTCATGAGAGATTCTCTGTAATATGATTTTGCCTTACATATCCAACCTAATCAAACCTTCTTCACCTGCTATTCTAGTCAAGTCACTATTCAGACTATCCTCTAAACGTTCCCATGTGCTTGTTCCATTTTTGTTTGCATTATTTATTTGCTTGGAATAGTCTACTTATCCTCTATATTATTTGAAACCATATATATCCTCAGGATCAACCTCAAGATTCATCTTCCCTAATTAGCTAAATTGATTTCTCTTCTTTTTGCCTCCTAATAAACATGTACATTTTTTCCAGGTATAAAATGGACTTGAAAACTCATTGTCATTATAGGATCTATAAGTTCAGAGAGACAAGCATTCTCTCACAACCCATTCTCCACAACTGGAACAATCGTGATCCTTGAGCCAGAAGGGAGATAAGTCATGCCCAGCAGTTTTAAGAGATTCTAATGGAATTGACCAAGAGGAATGAGTGGGAAGGGAAACAGCCTCACCTCAGGTCATGAAAGCCTTGGCCACATGGGGACAACAATTAACACAAAGAAACCAAAAAGAGAGACTGAAAGGAGGGAAGATCTACAGCAGAGAAGGTTGAGAATGAGTTGGCCATTAGCCTCTGCAGACATATCAAAATATATGACTTGGGCTGAAGGTACTTGTACTTACTTCACCTCATTTTCCTAAATGTTTTCTATATCCCAATCTAGACTCAACTCTAGAGAGGTCAGGGTTAGCTAGAAAAAAATTGAGAGGGAGTGGAATGAATTTACAAGAGAGAGCCAAACCTGTCAGAATGTTAGGAGTTTTTCTGAAAGCTCTAAGATATTGTGATTCTATTAGCAGGATCGAAATTTAGAATAGTTGGAGAAATTGGTAGATCAGAATCAATGGAGTCTATTTCACTGTCTGTCTAAGAAAATATGTTGTAGGTGTACTTTGTACATAAAGGCAAGTCTAGGTATTATGACATCTAGGAGTGAATCTCAGATAATTAAAATTACAGAAATGCTAGAGCACATCAAGAAACTTCAGTTCTTTTTTCTATAATTTATGTCTACACAGGAGAAGTGGAAAATCTGGGATCATCCAGTTGGTTTGAGTGATGATAGATAATTCAAGACTAAAAGTCCTTCCATTCAATAGTAATTAACTAGGAAGAATGGGAATAATAAACCTTACTAAGATAAGAACCTAGCAAAAAGTCTGAGAAATTGTTTGGAGTTGGGAACGGTTTGGATTCCATCACTAGAGGGAAAGTGAAATTGAAGAAACAGGGAAGGAGGAAAGACATTTTTTTTAACCTTTCCCTGTTTTATGAGATGGGGGGAAAGAAAGACTGTCAAGATATAGCTCCTATTTTTATTGACAAGTAATAATAAGTGAACCAGTCAGTCTAATTCTGCAGCGTATAAAGTCAATACTTTTTCATGGAGAAGCCCCGATTAACTAAAAAACTCAGACTAAAAAAAGTTACCTAAATTCTTATTAAAGTATCATAAAATGCGGAATTTTTTCTCACTTTAATCTTATTGATAGATGTAGTGATTTAATCCAAATTTATTCCTTGTTTGAGGAAGGAAATTTCTTTTTAGAATAACTATTGAATCATAGGGCTTGAAGAGACCATCAAAGTCATTCTGTTTAAGACCTCTAATTTTATTCTATTGTGCTATAAGAAATGGTGAGCAGGTTGACTTCATAAAAACTTGGAAAGACTTGCATGGACTGATGCTGACTGAGGTGAGCAGAACCAGGAGAATATTGTACAAAGTAACAGCCAAGTTGTGCGATGACTAACATTGATAGACTTAGCCCTTCTCAGCAATGCAAGGATCTAAGACATCTCCAAAGGTCTCATGATGGAAAATGCTATCCACATCCAAAGCAAGAACTATGGAGTTTGAATGCAGATCGAAGCAAACTATTTGCTATTTTTTTTTCTTCTGTTGTGTTTTGTTTCCTCTTTCTGGTGGTTCCTCCTATTGGTTCTAATTCTTACTTACAACATCACTAATGCAAAAATATGTTTAATTGGAATGTATATGTATAGCCTATATCAGATTGCAAGTTGTTTTGGGGAAGGAGGGAGGGAGGGAGAGAGAGAAAAATTTAAAACTCAAAAGTTTGTGGTATGGAAATGATTGTTGATAAAGCAAAATAAATTAATAAAAAAACTGTAATTTTACAGGTAAAGAAAATGAAGACCAAGTTGATTAAGTGACTTGCTCAACTATGTCCTTGGCATAATTAGTGGCAGAGACTGAGAAGGAAAGGAACCCAGTATTTATTAAGTGTTTACCATTTTCCAGGTACTCTGGGGAGTGGAATTGAGAATTTCTTATCTCCTACCATTTGTTTTCTCTGTACAGTTACTTCAGTCTTTAGCATTCTTCCAGCAAAGAAAACTGAGTTTATCTATAGTAACTATAAACAATTTGAGATTTTACAACTCATATATACTACAACAAAATGCTCCAAATGTGTCACACACCATCTACGTGTACATCAAATGATTATTTGGTGCTATCAAATATGCCCCAAAAAGAGCATTTCAAAAAAGTCAATTTGCAGCTAGAGAGACTCCAAAGTATATTCTAATTACTTAACCTACTCCCTTTAACTTATCTCCATATGAGTGAAAACAATGCTGGGATATTATTAGTACAGTCAGTGGATACCTCGGATTTCACTGTTTTTCCTGTGTGGTGCTATTTAATTAAACCCTGTAATGCCCCCTTGAGGCAGCTAGGTGGCACAATGAACAGATTGGTGGACTTTGAATGAGAAAGGTCTACTTCCAAATGCTGCCTCAGACTAGATGAGTGTTTCTAGGTGAATCGTTTTAGCTCTGTACCTCAGTTTCTTCATCTATAAATGGGGATGATAACAATAGCATTTAGATCCCAAAGCTATTATGTGGGACCAACAAAGTAACAGAAGGTATGCTCTCTACAAACCTTAAAACACTAGATAAGTGTTTTTATTATGATTATTATTATTTTCTACTTCTACTACTTCCTTATCATCTCTAAAATCTCAGGATTAAATGAGGCAATATTTGTAAATCACCTAACACAATTCCTGGCATTTAGAATATGCTATAAAAATGTTTGTTCCTTTTCCTTCCCTTCGGAAATCAAGATGCCCACACTATGACCTTTATAAAAGCAATGAAAAGGGAATAAAGGATATTACTTTTCTCATATTCCAGGGGTTACTTAAGAAATGATGGTCCCGTCAAGGAATTCATCAGTCTAGAAAGTGAGTCCCAGGACAGAGTCATGCAGACTTGAGTGAATCAGATGAAGAGGTGGAGTAGCCTGGAGATTGAGTGACTGGGATTTAAAGAGAGGTTGTGATCTGTGTTGGTAGAAATCACTGATCATTGAAGTATTCAATAGAACATTTGCTTTGACTAAATTCAAAATACTATGAAGTTGTTTCTATGTATGTACTAGCAATCTATAGTAGGCCAAGACCCCATCTATAAAGAGAGTATTCAGGACAATAAAGTTCATTTCATAAGAAATGAGACATAATTTGAATGTGTTAAATTATTGTAATACCTTATAATAGAGGAACAATATGGCTTGGAGGATGAAGGGCTGCCCTCCAAGAGAAGAATACTTGGGACACATACTGAATGACACTAGAAAAGCCCCTTAACCTTTCAAGCTCCTAGAATAGTGTTCAGTCTACATTAATAGAGGATGTTCTCTATGCCAATGAAATGGCAGGTCTGAATAAATTTTTTAATAATACTATATGGACACTAATTTTGATTATTATGACAGTTGTATTGCTTAACATGTTGGCTGGCGCAAAAATTAAGTGCAAAGAAAATGTTTGCCTAATCTATGATTTAGTACCTATTCCTACAGGAATACATTTCCTAGTTGTAACACACTACTTATAAAGAGATACCAACTCCCAATGGCATTGTACTGAAGCTTGCAGAAATACATCCCAGTGAAAAGTGAACATTGTTTCTCCCAAAATGGCCTAAGGCATTTATAACTATTATTGTTTTGGTTTCTGTTGCTTTCTTTCAAACTACCAGATAATTTAGTCCTCAAAATACCTGATTTTAAATGTACAGGTATATCCAGAAGTATACACGGAGGTAATATTAATAAGTAGAATCTAAAAAAGGTTTACTGGCTCTTTGTCATATTTTGAGGCTCTTAATTGTCCCCATGCCTGGAAAACATTCCCACTTTTTCCTCTTTGAATCACTTTTTCTTCTATACTTTGCTTAAACCTTTCTATATTAAGTCCTTACTCTACACTCTCCTCGAACAGACTGATAGACCTATTGATCAATAAGTTGTATAGAAATAGAAATAGAAACAGAAGATAGATACATAGATATATAGATACATAAACACATAAGCAGAAAGACAGTCACTGGCCATCTAGAGTGGCACATTTACATATAAAGGAGAAGAGCACTGGGCTTAGAATCAGGAAAACTCATCTTCCAGAGTTTAAATCTGGCCTCAGACACTTACTAGTTGTATGACCCTGGGAAAGTCACTTAACCTTATTTGCCTCAGTTTCCTCATCTGTAAAATGAGCTGTAGAAGGAAATGAGAAGTGATATGTATGTCTGATTCCAATTTAAAAAAAAAAAGTTCAATCTCACCTATCAGACTTGAGAGAACCAGGGGAAAATTCAAGGTTTATGTTGGGAGAAGGAGATATGGGTAATGGCCACAGTATAAGCAGCATGTTAAGGAGCTAGCCGAGAAGCAGCCAAATAAATTTACCTTCTATTGTTTTTTTTCCACTTTTTATATATTATTTATGTTTTGTCCTCATAGAATGGAAATTCCTTGAGAGTAGACACTTATTCACTTTCAGTTTTCTGTTCCCAGTGTCTAGTATATACTAGGTATTTAATAAATACTTGGTAATTGGTTTATTTCAAATATAATATTCACTATACAAAGTTTCTAATAAAGTGAAACTGAATACATGGTCTGTTGAGTTTTATAATTCCTCATACTATCTGAACTAAAGAATACTTCCCGAGAAGTCAGCTATAAAATATCTCCCCTATTTTCTATTTATTTCTAGGATACTTTTTAGATACTCTATTTTGTTACAAAACATAATGCATTTTCATGCTCCAAATTGTTATTCATTTAAGTATGGGACATGAGGCTTATTATGGAACAAAACTTACTTTACACTTAACCAAAGAGATATGCATTCATATTAGAACCTACTGTCTTTCTACCCCTTAACTGAAAATTAATTTGTGCCATTGTAGATCACTCACTTTTGCTACAGTGATGTCTTAACATTCTATCAAGGTAAATTGCTGTAGACCTGCGTTTCCATAGCAATGAGGGTAGCCCCTATTGTTTCTTTGTGTCAATCATCTCAGCAGTGTTTGTACTGGAGGATAGTGCAAGTTAGCAGGGGGGTAGGACCAGCATACCTTTGCAAAGCTTTATATTGTGAATCCCGGGTAGGCACGGCTCAGGAGGAAAAGGCATGTTTCCATAGCAACCCAGAGCAGCTCCTATTGCTTCAGTGTGTCACTCATCACAACAATGTTTGCCTTGGGAGGTGGTGCTGAGCATTTCTAGCAGTCTTTTTTTTTCAGAATCCAAAAGATTATATGGCAATGCTGCTATGGTTACCATGGCTTTTGTCTTAGGGGAGATGCTGGGAAAAGGGAATCTCCTAGATTCTATTTGGAATTTCAAATGTAATTCACTGTAATGAAAAGGAAGAGAGATGGCTATATAACTTCTTCTAAAAAAAATTCACACATTCTGACCTCCCTTCATTAAAGCAACTTATGGGGAAAAAAGAGAGACTGTAAAAATAATTTATCAGAAAAATTAGTAAAAGTGGAATAGCAGTTAGTAAACGCATCCAAGATGATAGGAATTGAAGAAATGGTCTGAGAACTCAGTCTTTTGTGTCCATTTTTTTCTCAAGGTGCTGTTTTCAATGTCACTTTTACTACATCAAGGATGAGGGCAGCTTCCACATTCCAATGTAGCAGTGAAGGTCTTTGAGATGGACAGACAAGGCTAGGACCTTTTAGCTGCATGTTCCTTATGCAAGGATGTCCAGCAGAAATGGATGTGAAAACAATGATCTCTTGAATTTGGAGACATACATAGTAATGGATTAATAAAGGTTGGTTGATTGAGTGATTAAAAATGCAGAGGGAAAGCCTCCCTCAAAAAACATGAAACAAGAAAGTAAAGCAATAAGCATTTATTAAGCACTTACTGTGTTTTCTACCATCTCAATGCCAGTATCTTCCCTCTGAAAATAACTACAATTATATATGTGCGTATATATGTATATAAATACATATATTATATATATACACATATGTTATATGTGTATATATCTTGTGTGTACATAGTTTTATGTTATATTGTTATATGTCTTGTATGTTATAATTGAACTGTGATTAAAATGTGAGATTTTATTGGGGGTTTTTTGGGGGGGTACTTAGTATTTAATACAGTGTTTGGTACATAAGTAAAAACTTAATAAACATTTGCTAATTTATGTTCTAGGCATGCACTAGGCACAAATACATAAGCAAGACAACCACTGCCCTGGAGGCTTCCATTGCAAGGGAATATTTAGCAGTTAAGAAATCAGAAGTAGGTTAACTGATCAACTGAAGCTTCCTCTTCTGATGAAAGCCAAGTATTAAGACAATGTAACTTAAGGGAAAACAAATCCAGACACAGATTATTTGCTCAGGCTACTCATTTCTTCATTGGTTATATATAAGCTACTGTTTTAGGTTTAATTGAAACATGGAGCACTATGGGAACTGAGGAAACTTTCACTGCAATGAGAAGATAATGTCCCTTCTTACTCATCAGTACAAATTAATGTGGCTTCCTTGGAGAATGACAGTTTGAATACAGGTCTTTGGGTTACCAACAGAATAGTGATTGCTCAGAAGGAGACATATGTATCTATGAGTATTGCTATGGAGGCAGGAGACTTGACAAAGATATTTTGAGCTGTTCAAGTTATAAGGGAAAGGTATTCATGATAAAATTTGAGTATAGATTAGGCCAAACCAACTCTTGACAAAGAGAATAGCTCCAAAATAATTGCCATAATGTCTCCTTATTCCTGATAAAAAAAAAAAAAAGAAACAAGCATTTTTCAAATGGCTATTATGTGTCTGGCACTGGGAAGACTGAAAATCAATCAATAAGCATGTATTTAGATCTTACGATGTTCCAGGCACTGTGCTTAGCACTGGACAGAAATGAAACAGTCCTTGTGAAGGCAGGTGGTGGAGAAGTGGATACAGCATTAGGTCTGGAATCAGGAAGACCTGAATTCAAATCTAGACTCAGATTTACCAGTTGTATTACACCGGGTAAGTCACTTAACCTCTTTTTTGCCTGTAATTCCTCAACTGTAAAAGAGGAATGATAATAATAGCACCTATTTTGCAGGATCAAATTAGATAATATTCATAAAAAGTGCTTAGCCCATTCTGTGGCATATAATCAGAGTAATGTAAATGCTTATTCCCTCATCTCCTCCTTCTATAATTTTTCTCTACAGGAATATTTTGTTGTTCAGTTGTTTCAGTTGTGTTTGACTCTCTGTGACCCCATTTTAGGGTTTTCTTGGCAAAGATACTGGAGTGGTTTCATTCTCCAGCTCATTTTACAAATGAGGAACTGAGGTAAGCAGGTTTAAGTGACTTGCCCAGGGTTACACAGCTAAGTAAGTGCCTGAGGCCAGATTTGAACTCATGAAGATGAGTCTTCCTGATTCTAAACCCAGTGCTCTATCCATTGTGCCACCTAGCTGTCCCATATAAGAATATAATAAGCATTAATGGAAGTGATAACCCTAAAATGTAATAAGAAACCTTGCAATATGGAAATCATTCATTCAACATGAGTAAGATTTTGTACACATTCCACATATGCACCATGTGAGAAAAATTATTTACTGTCCTCTAAGGAGCTCAAAGTATTTTATAGATTTCACCATCATCCCATCATCAATAAACATTTACTGAGCATCTAGACAATATGAAAAACTTCAAAGTGCTGACTTGAGCTATCATCCTTGGAAGATTCTTTTGAGGGATATAATATGATATTTAAATTGAATTACTCTTCCACTTGATTATAAACTAAATAGATGATTGCAGAGATGGTGTGATTAAAATTACCTGTGAGATATGTGAACAAGTTTACCTCAGTAATTGCCTTTATGATATATGGACAAGACAGTCATTATACCCATATGATAGGGACAAACTGGACATAGAACTGAACCCTGAGGTCCCTCTGATGTCTTGGGGTGTTTTGCTTTTTCTGTTTGTGTTTTTTTTAGCCACATGTATTTTAGAAAAGAAAACTAATTAGCAGAGTGGATAAAGCATTGGCCCTGGAGTCAAGAGGACCTGAGTTCAAATTCAGCTTCAGATACTTATTAACTGTGTGACCCAGGGCAAGTCACTTAATCCTGTTTGCCTCAGTTCTTCATCTGTAAAAAAGCTAGAAAATGAAATGGTAGATCACTCCAGTATCTTTGCCAAGAAAATCCCAAATGGAATCCCAGAGAGTCAAACACTACTGAAATGATTCAACAATAACAACAACCAAAAAATTAAGGAATCAGGAACTTAGTCTCTATAAGATGCCTGTATGTATCTGGTCTGTAACATAGCTCAGTTTTTGTTCAATTTTATTATAGCTTTATTAAAATAAAAAGTGGTATTATGGATAAGATAATATAATGTATATAATTTTTAAAAAACAGTATTTGACCATTAAAAATCTTTGCAAATGTAATGGAAGTTTGAGGTCTGCCAGACATTCTAGGGTTAGCAGCGCAGTGAGATAAACATTCCCTCTAAGTCCTAAGTTAAAAAAAAAAGACTAGAATCATGACCAGGAGCTCTTAAATAGGCACATAGTTTGTGAGAAACACATTGAGAGGAAGTAAAATGCTGAGTAAAAGTAGAAGCCACAGGAGATAGCATCCCCAGTTCCATTTGGAATGCAGGATGTGAAACTGTTACCTCTATTACACATGGAACTCAAGTTCATTTTGTGAGAATCAGTGAGTAATCCAGAAAAGAGTTTGGTGAGAAGTGGGAGTCAGATTGAGGCTATTATTAATAATGACAGTCACAGGTGGAAAGAAGTAAATAGGTTGGGTTTTAGTGAGGAAAGAACACCTCTCAGCTAATTCAGTTAATGATATCTTAATTGTTCACTTATACATACAAATGCTCATCTATATATATACATATACGCACATATGTACATACATATATACATGCACATATATACATGCATGTATATGTGTGTGTGCATGTATATATCTATACATACATATATATAATAACTAACGTGGTAGAGCTTGTAAAAATTCTGTTGGAAAGATAATTGCAATTTGTGTCCATACCTTAAACGTTATAGACATATAAAAACTGTAGATGCAAGTGAATGAATTTTGGAAGAAAAGAAATCAAACGATTATGGAAATAATGGCAGAAATTATGCCTCCAAAGTACATCCAGGTGTATTTTCTTTTATTTTTGATAAATTTGGGATTTTAATTAATTTAACAACAGACTTAATGTCATAGTTTCTAATAAACATAAAATACATTATTCTTTTGAATATGTAGGATGTATTCAAATTCTGGTTAATGAGGTCTTTATCTATTCATTTTATGCATTCTTAAGGTTGCCAGACTGTTCAGTATTTTCTTTCATTTGGTGGCAGCTATCTGAGCATGAACTAAAAAAGTTAAAATTAGATCTTAAAAAAATAATAATCGTGATGGTTGATTACATAAAAAGAAGTAGCCTGACTCATTACAGGATCACTTACATAGAACTGGAAGTGACCCGAGATGTTACTTGGTCTAACTTCTTCATTTTATAGCTGAGGGTCAGAAAGGTGTTGTGTCTTACCCATAATCATGCCAGCAGTGCCTGATAGATCAGGGATATTAACCCAGATCCTTCCACTCCAACTCTATTGAGCTTTCCACTTTACCACACTGCCAAACAAAACTTCATGAACCACTTTTATGGTCTAGTCCAATTTATCTTTCCTTATCAATCATAGAGCTTCTATTCCTTTGGTTTATTCCTCCAAAGGGAATGAATACATAAAGCAAAGGAGGAGTCTGCTGGAAGCATATAAAAGGATAAAAGTCAAATTGGAAAAAACTTGGAAGACGCCATGATCAAGAAGTTGTAGAAATGAAGAAGGGAGGAAGGGCACTTTGCTCTCCTCTACTGGTCAGGAAGCCTCAAATGTGTGTGAAGATAAGAAGAAAAAGACTCTTGGAGAAATGGAATATCAGAATCCCTGACAACCATGCTTGCTGCTTGATGCACTAGAAGAGTGAAAGCTCATTTAATAATGGCCTCTAAATTAGCCCAAAATGCTTCTCACTCCAAATGCCAATGACGGACTTTCTTGCTCTAGGGACCCCTCTAATTTACACAAACTGCCTACTCACAGTAACTTTTAGTAGACATAATGGAACTTACTTACAGGAGCATCTTTTCCTGCAAATTAGACATAGTGAAGGCACTGAATAAATGTCATCTTTTAAATGAATGTCCTTTGAGAGAATAATAATAATGAGAACAACTATACTACTTTAAACTGGGGGAAATTCTCAGTGGGCTATCACTTTGGGGTCCTGAATAGGTACTTTTAAGTTGAGTGTATAAAATTTTGATATAATGTGAGCTCCACAAGAGGAGGAGCCATTTCAATTTTGGCCTTGTCTACCTAGCACCTAGGATGGTTCAGTGGTTGATAGATTATAATGGTCTTCATTTTAAAATTTCAATTTTTTAGTTATAGAAAATTTATTTTGGTGCATTGCAGGAGGAAATAAAGAAAGAAAAAGTGAAATGACCCCTACCTTTAGGTAGCTTATATTTTATATGGGGACATAATAGCTAACACTATGTACATGAATATGAATCAGTATGAACAAAAAGTATGCAGGATCAATACAAGATAAGGGGTGGTGGTGGCACTAGCAATGAGCAGAATCAAGGGGTATTTCCTGTGGGGGACAACATTTAAGCTTAGCTTTGAAGGCGAACATGGATTCTATGAGGGTGATACATGGCCTGGCATGAGGGCCAGCTGGAACAAAGACATAGAGCTGGGAGATGTGATGGCATCTTCAAGGTACTGTAAGAAGGATACTTTGAGTTGACCATAAAAATGTGAGAAAAGTAGTGTATGGGGGCAGCTAGGTGGCACAGTGGATACAGCACCAGCCCTGAAGTCAGGAGGACCTGAGTTCAAATCCAACCTGAGACCAAACACTTGACACTTACTAGCTGTGTGACCCTGGGCAAGTCACTTAACCCCAATTGCCTAAAAATAAAAAAAAATTTTAAAGTAATATATGCAATAAAGGAGGTGCTTAATAAATGCTTATTGACCAGTTTATTAGTTGGCCATTCTTATTTTACATTTGACTAGTTATTCATTATAGATCAGATTTATAAGTTGTGCATCATATTGAATATTAGGCTCTTATGTGGTACATAAATTCTTCCTTGGTTTTCCAGTCTACAATCTCATTGAAAAGGATGCGGAGAATATAACTTGTGGCATAGTACATTAAACTATACTTAATCATGCAGTTACGATGGCCCAATGGCTTTCAGGAACGATCTGTTTTGTAATGATATTAAACTAGATATAAAGCTGGGAAAAATCTTAGAAGTCATCTAGTCCAACTCATTCATTTTACATATGAGGAAAGTGAGGTTTAGAGAGTTTAAGTGATTTGACCATCATCACAGAGGTAGAAAGTTCCACAGCTGAAATATGAACCTTGATTTGAACATTGAGAAGTAGCATAGTTTCATCAACAGATTCTTGGATTCAAGTATCAATTATGTCACTACTAGTGTGACCTTGATCAAGTCACTTTTACTTTCTAGACTGTAATACCTTCATTTGCAAAATAAAGGGGTTGGACTACATGACTTCTAAGATTCTTTCTATAACTAAATCCATGATCCTATTAACCTCTGACTTTAAATCCAACATTTCTTTCACTGTACCCTACTGCCTCATGGTAGTCAGTATTCAATGCACATGGCAATCTGATGTTTGTTGAGTCCTAAAGAACAACCATAAACTCATAATCACTGGATGATGCATTCTAAAAAGGAGACTCAAGCATGCTAGTTTGCCATCGAAATAGATTTAATTTAATGTTCCTAGGTAACACAATCAGTATAAATAGGAACCCCCCCATACCCACCTTTAAGAGATTATATTATAAGCCATCCTAATTGCTTACATATGTCCTTTGAATATTACCACCATAAAATTCCGTGGAAATTGTTTGATGAAGAATTGTGTGAGGCTCAGTGCCAACTCATTCACAAAGGAAGAGATAAATGGATGATTGGAAAAGTATTTGTATAACCAGCTGCAGCTGTGTATAACTGATACCTAACCCCTCATTTGGAAGATATTATCCATCATGCAGAACAAAAGTGAGTAATTTGAAATGATGAACGGTGATGATTTACCAAATTACCACATAAAAATATGCTTACGCCACATTAAGGTTATGACACAAAACCATGAGGCACTAGGACGTTCAGGGTAAAGTGGGACTTCAGTTATTTGTTCTTTTACGTTTTTCTGTTGTTGTTGATGTTGATCTTGTTTTATCCTCGTGAGAGAAAAATACTGAGATACTAGGAATACACATTAGGGGAAAAAAACATTAGAAGTGAATTTTCATGATTCTCCCAGTATTCTCAAATATTTTCATGGATACAAGATCTCATCAATGTGGGTAATCCCTCCAATGATAGGGAATATAACCATCCATGTCAACCCATATGAATGACACTCATCTACATGCTCTTTTAAGCTAACTATGTTGACATCATAAGGATACCAGTGGAGCAAATAGGCTCTCTATTGGTTATTCTTCACTACTCCTAAATGTCTAACCATCTTCTCACTTGATCATGTTTCTAAAAAGAATTTCATAGCAAGCTATTGTACACAATATACATAATATGTGTGTGTTATTTGTGCATACATACATACATACATACATACATAATAAAACAAGCCTTACGCTTTCCCTCTACCTCCTTGGAACAAAATATTGTACCATAAGTGATAGGCAGTACCCTTCATTTTCATAGGGGAAACCTTATAAGCCTTTGAAGGGATTTTTTTAAAAGATTATAATATATAGGTTGAAAAAAATCTGAAAAGTAGTCTTGAAATATAGTAAATATTCTTTTCATTTTAATGAAGTCTCTCATCCACTCTGTGGGATATTGGGACAAAAATGAGAAAAATCAAAAAACTATTATATAAAAAATTTTAAAAGCTTGACTATTCTCTAGTTATATAATTACCTTTTAAAATGAAGATATCATTACTCCATAATTATAGTTTATCAAAATTCAAATATATTATTAAATTTAAGAGAAGTTACAGAATAATATTTTCCTCAAGGGCATAATTCCTTTTTTTCCCTATGAAATCCAATTATGCATATTTTGAAAACCTTGTATTCAGGTTATTTGAATGATTTTTTTGGGGGGGAATTAAGATCAATACATTCATGTTGAGTATTGAATAGTACTAATTAAAGCAATGACTTCTGACCCGTTTATCATCCCCATCTACTCTTTTTTTTTTTGGTGAGGCAATTGGGGTTAAGTGACTTGCCCAGGGTCACACAGCTAGTGAGTATCATGTGTCGGAAGCCAGATTTGAACTTAGGTCCTCCTGACTCCAGGCCGGTACCTTATCCACTGCACTACCTAGCTGCCCCCCTCATCTACTCTTAAATGAGGCTTCCACAAGTATGGTTTTCCAAGAAATTCAGGGAAAAATATTTCTGAATAATACATATAATAGGTGTGTGTTTGTCTGTGTGTGTGTGTCTGTGTGTGTGTCTGTGTGTGTGGAGAGGGGTGCATTCAGATGATGGAGAATGAGATTAGTTGCCACCAATTACAGAAATAAATCAAAAATTATCAATGCATTGCACTATATAAACTTCTTAGTGTTATCCAGTTCATGATAAATTTCATAATCAAATAGATATATTGAATATGTGCCAGGATTTTATATCCTTTTTGCACTTTTGCACTTATACAAATATCCTATTTGCACTTACGTAAAAACAAGTACCTCTTACTTTAAAAAAAAATATGCAATTTTGCCAATGAGTATTAGTCAACATATAGTATAAACATGAGGTGTTCTATCTTCTGTGTTTGTCTTCTGCAATAATGTGAACTCAAATTTCATAGGTTTAATTATCATCTCTATGCAAATGACTCCCAACTAGGTATATCTAGGCTTGGTGTCTCCTGATCTCTAGTTCAACATGACCAGTTGAGTGAGTTCAAATCCAGCCTCAGAAACTTGTTGTGTGACTCTGGGCAAGTTATTTAACCTCTATTTGCCTGTTTCCTCAACAACAAAATGGTTTCAATAATAATACTTCCTAAGAATTGCTGTAGGAACCAAATGAGATAATATTTGTAAGGTGCTTTGCACAGTGTTTGGCAGCATATACTAGGTACTATACAAATATTAGCTATTATTATTGTTGTATTTATATGAAAATATCACACAATGAAAACTTTTGTTTTTAATTCTTTTCTTCTAGGATAGCATGTTAGACTAATTAGATTATTAAAAAATCTACTCTAATGAATTTTAAGTAAGGAGTACAACATAATGCCTGGTGAAATGTATGCTATAATGCTAAAGTTGCTTGTTAATTGCATTTAATTCTGGACATGCATATCTCCCTATTTTTATCAGAAAACCACCACTTTTGTTTTTGCAAAGTCATCAGAGCCACCAAAACAGTCACCAATTCAGACAGTGAGTGGGGCCTCAAAGCATTCTTTCTAGAAATTACAAGGTGATTGCATATTGTCCTGGCCAGAATACATCTAGAGTAGTGTGTGCAGTTCTGAGTTCTTTGAACTAGGGAATCTAAGAGGCAAAGGTGAGAAGGGAGTGCATTACAGCTATGGATGACAGCTTGAGCACACAATCAGAATTGAGAAATGAATGTTCTGTATGGTAAAAATGTGTAGGCCAATTTGTCTGGAATGAATATAGTAGAATGTTGAAGGAGAGAAACAGGTAAGAAGTCCAGAAAGCAGACCAGGATCAAATTGTGAAGGTCTCTTAATTGCCAAAAATGGAAACTTGCATTTTATCCCAGAGGCACTAAAAAGTAAGAGCTTCTTTATAAAGGGACTGACACAGTCAGACATCTGCTTTAGAAATATCAGTTTAGTGCAGAGACAAGGTGGGGAGAAAAATCAGTTACATTAGTTCATTAGTGGAACATCTAGCTGGCACAATGAATAGCGTATAGGACCTTAATCAGGAAGACTCATCTTCCTGAGTTCAAATCTGGTCTCAGACACTTACTAGCTGTGAGACTTTGGGCAAATCACTTACCCTTGTTTGGCTCAGTTTTCTCATCTGTAAAATGACATAGCAAACCACCCCAGTATCCTTGCCAAGAAAATCCAAATAGGGTCATGAAGCATCAGATATAACTGCAAATGAACAACTACAATTAGTCCATGTCAGAGTAGAAGAATATAAAATCATTAGACTTATATACTACTTTCTTTATTTGTAGTGATCCAAAGTTGAATATAAAGACTACATCTTCTAGTCTCCAGTGGATCCATGATCTCAAGCATGCAGGGATTCCCTCTAATAGCACAAATCTCAAACTATCAATACTTTCTTGATCTTTGCGGCTCATATCTATTACATCCTACAGATTTTCTTCTGAAAATCCGTCAAATGTGTTTCACACTTTTTGAAATTCTGTAGATGCCACTGTAGTTAGTGCTCAAGCTGCCCTTCTATGATTTCTCACTCGCTACTTAGAAATCTCACTTCCTTTTCTGATTATCTATTTGCTAGAATAGATGACAAAGTTTATGCTACTTCTTACACAAAAGTTATCATTTCATTAGTAATATGTTGCACGCTAATTGTTGTCCCCTTCACACTTCTCTCCATTGTTATACTGGTCACTCAAAATTTTGAGTCTCCAGAAATTTTAATATATCATTTTCTGTACCCATATATTTTCAGATGTCTATTGATGTCTAAAAAGATGGGTTTTATATCAGAGAACAACTTGAAATCATTGAAAGTTACATTCATTTTCCCCAGTGAAATCCAGCCCACTTTCTTCCTCATATTCAACTCCTGACCAACCTTATCGTGCATCTTCAGTGCCCGCCCAAAACATATTTACTGATGGACCAGAGCAATGAGCTAACTATCCATTGCCATATTATACTGTGTACAATAGGCATTCTTCATCCAAATGTTCTTTTTTTTTTCCCAAAGGATTTCAAAAGCTGTTCAAAAACACTCTTGCAAGGGATTGTCACCCTTTCTCCAATGCCCTTCCCATTCATCCCCGAGGTGTTACTGACACGGGATTGCTACACATCACACAGAGAGAACACAGAATATGACTCAACCTGAATTTGTATTAGTTTTATGGTGAGATGAAAAAGCAAAGAGAATTTCCAGTATCTGGTCCTATCTCTCAGTCAAAGAAGGAACTAGTAGAATCCTGGGGTAGGCTAGTTAGAGAGAGGTGAGATGTATTTGAAGGATTCATCCTCAGTCAGGTAACAAATAAATCTATAATTGGTAAATATTGCTTAAATCCATTTCCACAATGTACATGACCATCCATCAATTTCACTGTTTCATTGCTTTGCAAATATAAACAAATTATGCTATTAAGAGGTTGGGTTAATTAAAAATCCAAATGATTTTTAAAATAAATTAATAGGAGTAGTATTTTCTTCTAAAACTTTAACAATCAAATGCTTCTATAACTATTTTAATTCATATAATAAAGCTTTGCCTTGTATTAATTTTCACATTATGATTTTTAATCATATATAGAAAATCTTAAATTTATGCATTTTTAGAGAAAATAAATATGTAAATATTACATATTAACATATTACTGTATTGAGTTCCTTAGTGTGGATACTCTCACCAATCGATCCACCTAACAACACACATTTGTTAAGTTCCTTCTATGTGCAAATCTCCAAATAACAACATAATTACTGATTCTCCATGTTCTTTGTGTTGTGTACACACAGGGTAAATTTTCAAGAAGTCGGGATCTCAGTGCAAAGCTGAGCCTTCATAATTCTTAGAACCCGCTGATAACATTGAATGATACAAAAACAAATGGTCATCAATCCAAGGTCTCAAGGAAGTTGTATGCCATGTGGGAGAAACAACTTTTAAAAAGACAAATGTAGACTAATTTAAGGTGATAGATAAAAGTAATAATTGTGGGATCAAGAAAGCCTTTAATTAGGTGGAGGCAATGAGTTAAGCTTTGAAAGAAGCTAAGTATTCTAAGTGGAAACAGTGAAGAGGGATTGAATTCTTGGCCTCTGGATATCATATAATCATGGTTGAAGGAGATAGAGGCAAAGGTCATCCAGTTCAAATGTGCTGAAAAAGGAATCCTATCTACAGCATTCTTAAGACGTTTTCATGCAAGCTCCACATTCCACTTGTAAATCATCAGTGATGGGGAAACGACTACCTCCCAAGACAGCCCAATCAGTCTTTCGATGGGTCTTGCAGTTGGGAAGTCTCTGGCTATATTAAGCTGAAATCTGTTTCTCTGCCTACCTACTGCTACTAGCCCTGCAAAGGCCAGCAAGATGGAATGCCAAGTTCAGAGAAGAGCAAAAGTAGGCCAGATTGGCTGGAACATATGGTCCATTAAAGGGAGTAATGTAAAATAAGTCTGGAAAGGAGTCAAATTGGGAAGAGCTTTAATTGACAAGGTGAAGATGTTATATTTTATCCTAGGGGCAGTAGAGGGCTATTAAATTACTGAGTTTCAGAAGAGGAAGAAACCTCAGCAACCTTTCTAGTCCAAGAAATCCTCAAGAAAGAATGCCTACTAAATCACACCTGCTACTTGCTAATCCAGATATGCTTGAAGACCTCCAGTTACAAGGAAACCATTGACCCATGAGATAGCCAATTCTACTTTAGGTTAATTCTATTTGTTAGACCCTCCCTTACCACCCCATGCCAACACACACACATTAAAACTAATCTCACCTTTACAGATTCTCTTGTGTCAAATCTTCTTTCAGAGACCAAACAGATTAAGTCTAACCAAATTAAACACAGCTTTTCAAATATTTGAATGCAGCTAGCAAGTATTTCCATAGACTTCTCTTTTCCCATTTTGCTTTCATTTCTGCTTTTATGGTATCATAATGAGTGGTCATACAAGCACCATTTGAACACCTCCAGTAATATAAAATATCTCAAGAAAGCCCATTCTGTCTAATGTCTCAAGAAGACATTAAGCCCTTCACCATTCTTCTGGCACTTCTCTGGACATTCTTAATTTTATCAATGGCCTTAGTAAAATGTGACACCCCAAATTGGAAACATTACTTCATATGCTAATTTTCCCTCACTTAGACCCTGTAAACAGGGTAAGTTAGGTTCTTTGAATTGTGGTGTATACACATATACAATATTTTACCTTCAGATCTGAATTTTGCTAGATTTATGGGTCTCTTTCCTTCAGTCACAGAAATTTCTTTCTTGTATGCCAACTCTGCATTCTTGAGTCTCCCTCTATCTCCTCATTTTCTTCCCTTCTTCTTCCCCTTTTTGTTGAGGCAATTGGGGTTAAGTGACTTGCCCACAGTCACACAGTTAGTGAGTGTTATGTATCTAAGGCCAGATACAGGTCCTTGAGCTCAGGTCCTCCTGACTCCAGGGTCAGTGCTTTATCCACTGTGCCATCTAGCCTCCCATTTTCTTTATCTGGCTTCCATGGTCCCAACCAGGTAGATATCACCAAAGTTGGGTCTCAGAAAAACAGGCCTTTATGATTCCTATTTTATTCCAAAGTATCCAGATTTCTGGAATTGTTCAAAATTCCAAATACATTGAAAGTAACCTTCAAACACCAAAATGCTAGCTGACAAATGTCACATTTTCTAAAACCATCTGTAGTACAGGCTCTGGGCTCACTCTTCCAACTCACACTCACTGCAGGTTGACTGTCCAGAGGACTGTTGGCTGCTGCTCCCCCAAGGGCTCTAGAAATAACCTTGAGGGGATAATAGTTGGGTTCTTTATAATACCATTGCTCACCCTCCAGCTGAGGTGCTTCTCCAATTCTCCCATATACAATTTTCTTCAATATCATTTAACCAATTAACATCAATTATCTTTTAAAGGGATATATTTACCAAAAAAGGGGGGGAAAGACTGAAAAAAAACAAGCTTTTAAACAGGAAGCATCCTCTCTTCTACCAACTTGTTTCCAGTGGATTCAAATGTAAAATAGTTACTACAAACCTTCCCCTATCAATCAAGTTAATTTTGATATGGTATCACTAATGGACAAGTTGCTCCCTGCATGGCAGTATCTGATGTCTGTCTGATGGAGTCATTGTTGGGCTGGATCAAGTTGTCAGAATAATCTTCTTAAAGCAAAGCTCTGCCTCTGTCACCTCCCCTATTCAATAACCTCCAGTTGCTCCTCATCACCTGGAAGATTAACCTAAAACCATATATTTGGAATAAAAAGTCTTTCACAAGCTGATCCCCCTCCTACCTTTCCAGTCTTCTTATACTTTACACCTCCCCACCCACCTTCTGTGATACAGAACCACAGATCTCCTTGCTGTTCCGTGAACAAGGCTCTCATCTCCACTTCAGGCATTTCTACTCACTGTCCTTCATGTCCAGAAAAACCCTCCCTCTCCACTTGCACCTTCTGGCTTCCCTGGCTTCTTTCAAGTCCCAGGTAAAATGACGTTTTCTATTAGAAATCTTTCCTCCTCTTCTTTAATGCTAGAGTGTTCCTTCTGTTGATTATTTTAGATTTGTCCTGCATGTATTATTTTGCTTGCACATAGTGGTTTTCATGTTGTTTCCTCCATTAGATTGGGAGCTCCTTGAGAGCAGGGACTGTCTGTTGCCTTTATTTGTATCCCCAGCACTTACCAGTGCCTGGCCCGTAGTTGGCACTTAATAAATGCTAATTGCCTGACTTTTCAGGGCTGATTTCTCATGGGACCTGCCTGATATAACTCCTGACAAACTTTGCTACTAACTTCAGTTGTTGGAATTCTGGTGACTCTGCTGAAATGTAGAAGGACACATGCCTGTCACCTGGACTGTTCTGTCTTTTCACCTAATATCAGATAAAAATAAACAAAACAGAGATGGAAGAACAGTGGTACCATGTGTTCACAGACACATGATATGGGCACGGATATATCACAGCTAGAAGCAGGCTGTATGCTGCTGTTGTTACCTGTTACCTCACCTGGAGCTGAATAGTATTTCTGACTTTGCTCACAACTAGGGAAAGGAAAGAAATTTTTTTCAATTCAAGCCTTTGAATGTACAACCATTGCCAGCTCAGTGGATAGTTCAATTCACTCCATTGTGAGGCATTTCCTCATATTGCAGCAGGCTAACAGGAAACAGAATACTTGCACCTGCTCTGAAATTGGGAGGGAAGTGGCCCCTTCATCACATATTTCTGAAACCAGGCTCATCAAAGCGTCACATGGATTGGTAGCAGCAGATGATATTTTACCTGTTCTAAAGACATGGCCCTTATTGACCAGACTTTCCATTACACTTCTATCTAAAACTATTGTATTAAAAAAATCTTTTATGTCTTTGAGGTTTCTTTTGTTTTTGCACCACAATCACTTTCTGATATAGTGCTCATCTACTAAGAGCCTTTCATGTAGCAAAGGAAAACAGATAAATGAAAACACATTACTGAAAACCTACAGGCACATGTGATATTCAGCATTCATACTCCCCACTAACATGTCTGTACCCAGAGGAAAGGCATATGTTTCATCATCGTCTTCTGGAAACAAGCTAGATCATTGCATTTAATCTGAGTTTGACTACTTTTTTAGCATCATTTTTGTTCATATTGTTGAAGTTATTATGTATATTGTTCCCTCAGTTCTGTTTTTATTACTTCACTTATCTGCATACAGTTCTTGGTTTTCCCCTTATTTATCATTTCTTATGAAGCTATATGGTGTTTTTTATCCTGCAACCAGATTTTGAGTCAGTCCTAGTTAGGACGTGGCAAATAGCTTAACGTCCCATCATTCTCTATCTTCAGCTGCTCAGTACCATACTGGGATCACACCTGCCTAATGAACATATTTTTTCTCATAAAACCATTTAATCTTTGTGATTTTTTTTTTCAGTTTTCTGGAGGATTGATATATCTTCATGTTCATTCCCCTACTCCACCAAAGGAGAAAGATCATAAGGAGGCTAGTAAGGAATGTTCCCTACTGGTAAGGGAGCAGATGGGAGGTGAGGACAGGACCTGAAAAGCTTTGGTAGGGATCACAGAGTGATGCTGTCAGCTGAGAGGGTGGGATTAGGTAGTCCTTGCCAAGGTTTCCTTTGCAAAAACACGCAATCCATTTTGTTTGTTCATTGAGCATTTTGGCTATGCTGCATGGATGCAATTGAGTGAGATTTCTCAGATAAAAACAAGAAATAGCTGCAGATGTATTTGTCATGTAGCATAGCCTAATTATAAATTTTAAAATAATCATATCTGTCTTTTGGTAGATACTACCTTGATAGAACTGCCAAGGCTTGTTAATAGAGTTTCTGCATTTTTAAGTATCTGCAAGCTTTGGGTTAATTTGATAGCTGACTTTATTTTTGCTATAGATAAGATAACAATCCAGTCCTTTTTAAAACCACAGAGGGATTCTTTTGAGACTGATAAAAACTAAGCTTTAGATAGCTCTGGAAAGATTAGATTATTACTGAGATCAAAGTTAAATATGGGTGCAGGCTACCTGTTTAGCAGTTTCACATGTCTGATTAGGTTTTGTTTATAAGCCCAGGATTTTTATCAGCTTTCTCACATATGTCGTCAAGTAGCACAAAGTGCAGCAAAACCAGTATACATTTCTGAAATAGGATAGCAGCAAATAGTCCATCTATTTATATAGCAATATTACAGTTAAATGTAATGGACTTCTACACTCCTAAAAAACAGAACAATAGCCAGGAAGCCAGTGAATTCTTTGGTTATTTTTTTTAAGAATTCAAAGATGACATTTCACATAATATTCTCTGACATACCCATCTATATCAGTACACAAGAAATTAATTTCTATTTAGGTTGTATTTACTCATAATATTTTGTCTCCTTCCAAAGGATGTAAACTCCCTGAGAGCAGGGATTCTTTCATCCTTTCTATCCCCATTATCAAGCATTTAGTAGGTGCCTACTAAATGTATATTAAATGTACTTAAATTGAAATGTAGGTTTCATTATACTGTATTTTCATTAAAGCAAGTAACGTTATTTTCATGAAAATATGGTGACTCTTGACATCTGTATATATCTGGTAGATTTTTTTGGCAGAATTTCATGTACTTCATTTACCTACATCAAACATCATGGTAGAAAGTTAAGACTGATTATTTTATCCAAGCACAGGCCATCGATCAGTGAAGTTTTATCTATCACTTTACTTCATTATAAAAACTTGTAAAATACATCAGTATAGGAACAAATCCATACAAGGATATTGTTCAGTCACTACATAGTTGGAATCATTGTTCAGAAAATAAGAGAATGATAAAATGATAGATTTAGAGAGAGGGATGTCAAAGACCATCTAGTTCATCAACCTCTTTTTAAACATAAGGAAAGAGAGACTCAAAGAGTTGGTATGATATTTTCAGTGTTTCTCAAGTATTAAGTTTTGGGGGTGATTTGAATACAAGACTTCAGACCCCAGAACTGCTGTTTTGTTTTGTTTTTCTCCACCAAACCACATCGTCTCAGACAATAACACATGCCATGAAATGAGTTGAACATGATTACTATAGTGAGATGAAGCAATACTGAAAAAGCCAATCACTATTATTTTTAAGTATTTGAAGGGCTGCCAACAAGAAGAATTATCAGGTTTATCCAGTTGGCCCCAGGAGCTGAGTCTAGTAGCAGTGGGTATAAGTGGCAGAGAAGATTTCAACTTTGTGTAGGTAGAGACTCCTTGATTATGATAACTGTCAAAATGGTGTATGGGCTGCCTTTAGAGGTGGTGAGAACCCCATCACTGGAAGTGTTCAAGTGGAGTTCAAGTATGGCATTAGGAATGTCATAGATATTATTCGTGTTCTGGCATAGCCAGATTGTATGACCTTTAAGGACTATTCAAACAGTGATTCTATGATTTCACAGAATCTACTTAAAAACTATGGTATATAAGAGTCTAGTTCCAAAAGTCAATAGGCCATTTTTAAAGGTAAAAAGTTTTATTTTAAATTTTCAAATGCCAACATTCCATAGAAATATAGGATACCATCAATTACCAATGGGAGAGTCATTTCACAATCAGCTCTCTATATACATTGCACAATGTGTTTCAATGGGGAAAATGCAGCATCTGGAGTGTGAGGACATGAATTTGTCTCAATCCTGCCACTTACTACCTAGATGGCCTTTCATTTCCCTTGGACAAATCATTACCCTTGGTCTCAGTTTCCTTATCTCTAAAAGAAATGGGTCATGTTTGGTGACTTCTGAGTTCAATTTCAGTTTTTAATTCCAGGTCCCAGATAGAACAAAGTTAAAAATCAAGTCTATCTTGAAAGAAAGATAAAGTTAAGAAGATGCTTAATGAAAAACAACAGTTTCAACTTGAACTGCTATCAGCAACCAATGGGAAATGTCAGAGGATTTTATAACACAAAGTTGGATGAATTCATTTGTGCTTTATGGACAGGATCTAAACATATCTTTGTAAGGAATATTAATTATAAAAGGTGACCAGAAAATTATTATATTTTAAGAGTTCCATAGATTTTTGAACTACCAGAATTTGCATTGGTAGCCCACAACTTAATTGAATGAATAATAAATGAAAAAGCATTTATTAAGCACTTAATACATGCCAAGCGCTGAACTAAACATTCATGATGTGTGCATAGCCAAATTAAGGAGGATATTCAGTTTTCACATGATTGTTTTGAGCAATGTGGCCTCTAGAATAAAGAGGGGTGTGTGTGTGTGTGTGTGTGTGTGTGTGTGTGTGTGTGTGTGTGTGGGCTCGCGTACACATGTATATACATATGTACAAATACACATGTATATATCTGTGTGTTTATGTATGTTTGTACATATACTGTATTATAATGTGTACCTATAAATATATATTATTATATAGTGTATGTATAATGCATATGTATACTTTATATACATATACTAATATATACAATATGTAGTGTGTACCATATACACACACACAGATACATATGCATAAATGATTACCATATTATATAAAATAATAGCACTAAAAAGCAGTTGATCCCAGATAATTGGCTTTGACCAATCATGGCCCTGGAAAACAGATGATAAAGCATACTTTCCTCCTTTTGGTGGAGAGGTGAGGAATTATAGGTTTAGCATAGTGTACACAGTATTAAATGAGATTGCTGTGTAGCTTAGGTTTTACTTAACTTTTAGTACGTTACAAGCAAAAATTCAAAGGGAAGAGGAACATTAGAAAAGGACTGTACAGTAAAGAGAAAAAAATTTAATAAAATGTAAAATAAAATTAATATTTGCTGAGAGTTATCTGGTTTTTAGGCTTCAATCATTAAATATCATTTATTTTGTGCTATATGACCAGTGGCTTACAGAGTGACTTATACTTTTTTCCTTTTTAAATCAGATATAAATTCACTGGTAAAGTGAACTTACGGAATGGAAAATCTCTCTACCTATCCATCTTGGCAACTGTTCTGCAATGTACTTTCTTAGGGAATTTCCTGGGGAAAAAAGAAGTGAAATGACTTGCCCAGAGTCATATAGCCAGTGAAGTCAGTTTATTATCCAAAGTTCCATGGCTACCTTTGCCTTAAATATATTTTTCTTTTTTCCCCAAGCTGAATGGCCTGCAGCCCCAAACAATAGAGTTGCTGAAGCACAGAAAATAAATAAATGAAAGAATAAATAAATAGAAAGAGTGTGAGAACACAATCATCACAGTCACTTTCAGTTTAATTTAATTAATAGATTACTCCTCTCACCAGGAATTACATGATGTGCTAAATAAGATAGAATCAGGGTTTCCATGTTAACAACAGCCCACTAAGACAACATCAAATATAAGACCCCTGAATTGGACCACTTTGTTGCTGCTCTACAGGGCCGAAGTGGGGAAAAAATGCTCAATTAGAAGAAAGTGATCCAAAATGCTCTCTGGATCCAGAAAGTGTACATGGAAACAGGTGCTAGATGGGCCTCAATGGCCACAGTTATTCACTAGGACTCCTAGCAAATAGGCTCAAACCTCTCCAAAAATCTACATTATTATTGGAATCAGTGAGTGATTTATGTCAGATAAATCTCATATTACTTTCCAAGGTCTGGACCATGCTCTGTGTAACAGTGTACTTACACAGACTCTCCATCATTATAAAATTCTGGAAAGATAATTCCCTTTATCATCATCCTTCAAGTCAAAATCCAGTTAATTTTCAGTTACCTTTATCTAAAATAAAAGACATGATCCTAAAAAAGAATATTCCATTTTATTGCTCCATATTTTTTTAATTTGCATAAACAAAAATGATGCAGCAAGGATAAAAAGGACAACTGTCATTTGGCAAAGAAAAAACTGCACTAAATATCTGTGATAAAAATCTAATGAGAGGCAACATAGTAGAGGCTATAAAAAGATTAACTCAAAATGTGGATGACCTGAGTTCCAGTCCTATCCCTGATAGATATTGGCTTGACCTAGAACAATTTTTATAACCTCAGTGCTCAAGAAAATTCCCTAGGTTTATGAATGGCAGACCAACAGCTTCTGATCTAGATCGACAAATAGAATTTCCTCTCCAAATTCCCTATACTAGTGAAATCACAAGTAGAGAAGGAAAAATTGTTAAAGTCTGATATTCAAGATAAACAAGTAATTACCAGAAATACATGCAACTGATCTTAATTTCCCAATAGGTAAGTAGTCAAAGGATATAAAAATATAACTTTCAAAAGAATTTCACACTGTGAAAACATGAAAATTGTTTAAAATTACTAAAAAGATGAATGTAAATTAAAACACCTGAGTTTTTTACTACTATGGAATAAATTGGTAATGATGACTAAAAGTGAAAGTAGACATGGTTGTAGGGATTATGGATGTAAAGACTCATAGTATGTATATGTGTGCGTGTGTGTGTGCACGTATTTATATTATACACATATATGTATATTTTCATAGCAACAAAGAATTGGAAACAAATTAGATGCCCATCAATTATGAAATGGTTAAGCAGGTTGGCTAAATAACAACTGATGTAATAGAACATTACTGCAATAGAAGAAATTATGGAGATGTAGAATATATGAGGAACCACGGTAAAACTGATTTCAATGTGGAAAGTGAAATAATATAGGAAATCAATATATACACTAACTAAAATAGTGAACAGGGGAAGAACAAGAACAAAAATTGAAGCAGAGCAAAGTTCTCTTGTAACCAACCAGTATGCCCCAGAAGAAGATTGATGACAATGAATTTCCCTTCCTTTTTTTCTGAGGTGGGAGACTATGGATGTGAAACAAAGCATATATGTCAGACTTGAATGGTACGATGATTGATTTTGCTGAAGTAATTTTTAAATCTTTTCTTTCTATTCATTTTAAGGGATCATTTTCTGGAAAGGGAGCAAAGGGAATTATTAGGAAATGTAAGTTTTGCCAAAATATTTTTAAAATAAATATGCACAAAAATTTATCCCAATATACATGACTTCACATCCCATTCCTTTAGAAAACCCATTCTTTGGAGAAAGTGATTGTCCAATTTTCTTCAGTTCCTGACATTACAACTCACTCTCTTTTATGGCTAATCTACATTTTCTCCTTGCTATTTGCTTGTGGAATAACAGCAGAGAGGCAATGTGCCCTTTAAGCTAATCTTTCAGATACTTGACAAGTTACTGCTCAGTCTCTAAACTAATTCATCTCAATTTTGTTATCCATCATTTTTCTTCACCAATCCTTTAATCCTTTTCATTACCTCTTCAATTTTCTATCATCTCCTTTAAACTATGAAGTGTTCAAAACATGGTACAATATGCCAAGGGGAGCCTGAATAAGTGAAAATATATAGGGATTCCTTCATACCTTTTTTATTATATTCCTCAAAACCAGAAAGATTTAAGTGTACAAAGTACAAAATTCTCTTTGATTATAAATATGATAGTTTCATTCATAACTAGAGTAGAGAAAATACTGGACTTGGATTCAAGACCAGGATTCAAATCATACACTTCTCTCCCTTAATAGCTGTGTTCCTGATTAAATCATAGAATCACAATTGTAAAGCTAGAAGAGACCTTAGTGATCATTAGAACAAATCTCCTCATTTTACAGAGGAGGAAACTGAGGCCCAGAGAGGTAAATGACTCACCCAAGGTCATGCAACAAGTAAAATATTTGAGGTGGGATTCAACTCAAGTTTTCTTGATTCCAAGTCCAGCACATTACTTACTACACCATGTTTCCTCACTGTACTCAACTACAGTGAAATTGGATGAATCCATGTATTGGGATTGTGTTGATGTTGTTCAGTCATTTCAGCTGTGTCTGACACTTTGGGGCCCCATTTGGAGTTTTCTTGGCAAAAGTACTGGAGTGGTTTCCCATTTCCTTCTCCAGCTCATTTTACAGGTGAAGAACTCAGACAGACAGCAGTTAAGTGACTTGCCCAGGTTCACACAGCTAGTAAGTGTCTGATGCCATATATGAACTCACGGAGATAAGTCTTCCTGATTCCAGGACCAACACTCTATCCACTGCATCACATAGCTGTCCCTAATTGGAATTAACACTATTCAAAGTTATAATTATCTAAAATATAACCATTGGTTCCAGGCCAATTGAAATATGTAGTGCAAATTTGAATAATGTGACAACTTTATAATATTTATTATTCGTATTAATTGGGAACTAGCTGTAACATGTGCCCTGAAAAAATTCTAGGACATATTTGTGAAAGCATAGATTTAGTGAAGCTCAAACTTCTAATTCCTTCACATGTAAGCATTATAGTTCTATTATGGTAATGCAACATTTAAGTTTGGAAACTCCTATATGTAGAATAGTGAAGATCCTTCAAAATCCCCATCTACTCTTCACACAGAAACTGATCCCTCTACTCGCCTAATGCAAAGGAACAGTAGACAAGAGAGAAAGAAGGGTAACATCTGACAATTACTAAAGGGATTTCTGGGGTCTTATTTATCTTTCTGATGAGATAAATGTTTCACAAGGCATTTCGTTATAATGGAGAACTTTATTGACATGTAGGGAGTCTCACAGACTTTCATAATTTAAATCATATTTGCTTTCTTCTTGTTTTTTTTTTATAATTTTCTTGAACCACCTGAGGTTCCTTGCTTGACATTCTTAACTTTCATCTTTTATTTGTTTTCTTTGTTGAAAGTTTGAAAAAGCTGAGGATGCAACTGTGATTTAAGGAATTCTGAGTTATTATGGGAAAAACCCCTACAGTGTCTTATATATAACAATTTTTGAGTGAACTGGGAGGGGAAAACCCTCAAGCTTTCTAGTCAAAACAGAAAGAAATGCTATTTACACTCACTCAGAGCCATAATAGACTTACAAACAAATGACCAAGTTGTTTTGGTTTTGGTTTTGACTAGGTGAAAGAGACTATTCTTTGCCTCTTTTCTTACCTAGCCTTAATGTCTTAATGAGTGTTGCTTCAGTCAAACTGAGACCTGTGAAAGACTTTACCTTAAAAGGCCAAGGTCTCCCACTGAATCCAAGGCCATCTGTAGTCCTCCTGATCTATATCTTGCCACCGGACTCAGATGACTCCAGAGGAGACTGAGAGGTTAGTGACCTTGCACAGCCCTCCCTCAACTAAATCCAATTCACTTGCAAGTCATGGCATCACCTTTCTGCTGTCAATGTCATCTTGGAGAATGAAGGGCGAACCCCAACAGCAACAACAACAATGCTGAGTGAGCTATATCCTATTCAGAAGAAGTTTAAGTTGAGAAAAATATAAGACAATCCATAAAAATCCCATACCTGACAAAACTTATTTTTCTGAAGAATTTCAGTCAGTTCTCATCTATTTTTGAAGCTCCTGGAATTCTTTCCCCTCTGAATCCTCCTATTAAGGTTCCTGGAAGTGTCATTGTAATACTTTTACACAGTACACGTGAGTTACAATCTCAATCTCTTTATTCCCTTTGAGTGCCACTTTAGAAAAGGAAACGTATTCATTGAAACAAACACTTGATTTATACAGAAAACACTAATCATTTCTTAAGCAGGTGTCTAGAGTCCTGTACCTGGAGCCAGGAAAAACTGAGTTCAAATCCTGCCTCTGACATTTACTACCTATGTGACCCTGGGAAAGTCATTTCCTCTTAGCCTCAGTTTCCTCATTCATAAAATAGGGGAAATAATAGCACTTATCTCCCAGGGATTTTATAAGGGTTGAAAGAAATATTATTTCTAAAGCAATTTGCAAACTTTAAGGAGCTAGATAAATGTAATTCATTATTATTATTATTTCTTCACAATTAATACATGTCTAGAAATTGCTGATTATCTACTTCTTTAAAAAAAAAAGGGATTATCCCCACTTTTTTTCCATAAGTAATGGAGTCCTGATATATTTTAGTGACAGACTGAAAAATGTGCCACAGGATCCCCTTGGACCACATGGCACCAAAACAGGAATGTAAACAGCCAGCCCAATTCACACCATTCTAAATTCAGCAAACTTCCTATGTGAGATTTCTTCCAAACATGAATGTTCTTACATAGTCAATAGGGCAGCTAGGGGGCACAGTGGACATCTTCCTGAGTTCAAATCTGACCTCAGACACTTACCAGCTGTGTGACCCTGGGGAAGTCACTTAATCCTGTTTCCCTCAGTTTCCTCATATGTAAAATGAGCTGGAAAAGGAAATGGCAAACCACTCCAGTATCTTTGCCAAGAAAACCTCAAATGGGGTCATGGAGAAGTCAGATATGACTGAAAAGGACTGAGAAACAGCAACAATAACACATACACAATGCCTACAAGAAGTCAGGCAGGCAATCAAATACATATAGAGAAAAATGCCTGGTATTTAAAAGCACAATCTGACCCTGTCCTGCTTTTCCAGGTTTCGCGTTCAGTACAATCATCACATTCTATGTTTGAGAGAAATTGGCCTCCTTGATGCACATTAGAGACTTGACACCTTATCTCCTGGCTTGATGTTACCTATGGGCCCAAATGGAACAGCTATGTGACTTGATACAAGTCACTCAACCTCTGGGAATGCTACCTCTTATGTAATGTTAAGATACCAATACCTATAGTACCAACCTCATAAGACTACGGAAGCTTACGTAAAATAATTTCTTTGTAGATTTCAGTTACATAAATGTCAGTTATGTACCTTTATATCTATACACACAGAGGCAGCTAAATGGCTCAATGAATAGATTGCTAGACCTGGAGTCAGGAAGATCTGCATTCAAACCTGACTTCAGACTCTTACTAGCTATCTGACCTTGGGCAACTCATTTAACCCCTGCCTTAATCCACTGGAGAAGGAGGTGGCAAACCACTCCAGTATCTTTGCCAAGAAAACCCCATGGACCAAATGGTCCACTGGGTCACAAAGAGATGAACAGGACTAAACAACAGATAAACAACAAAAATAAACACACACACACACACACACACACACATGTATATATGGCTTATAATAGCTACTTTCATTAGGAACCAAATGACAGTCGAGTTTCTCTAAAGATGGAAGGAATTAGAAAACAATTTTCTTTGTGCAGTTAGACAATCATTAAGGGAACTTTGAGATCCACAGGTTGAAGGAAAGTAGTAGATAAGAATGGAAACAAGATTGGCACAAGGAATTTTTTAATTGCATCGCCTTGGTGTCAACTGTCTTCAGGGTATTAGATGCGGACTCCTGCTTCTTTAATTAGTGAAGGCCTCCAGCACATTTTAAATGATTGATTGTTTTCAATTGGTGTGTTTTCTAGAACAAATCTATTGCAACTGCTACTACACTTGTGGAATATAAGTTCATTGAAAGTAGGAACTATTTCATTTTGCCTTACGACCAACCTACCACCCCAGGATCTTATACAATGCCTAGAACATAGTAGGCACTTAATTATAATTTCCTTAAGTGAATTGTCCATGTATATTCCATATGACATGGGAGCAGATAACAGCAACAACAACATTTTTACTACCTGACTTCATTTCTTTCTGATAGGTTCAATTTGAGTTCACTCCCAGTAATAATTCATCATTAAAAAAAAATTTCATTACTTCAAAAATTCGATGTATCTGTAACTTCACCCTTATGCCTACTCATGGCACAGATATACAGATATCAGTTTATCCTCACCTTCTCACTTCATGCACTTATGCATGACCATGAATCTCACTGAGGAAGCCCTATAATATTCTGGCAGTAAGGGTAGGAGGGTTATATAGTAAGAAGAATTTTACCTGAAAGAAGAAATATCTGGAGGACTTCTTTGCCAATGAGAAATCTCTTCCCTTTTTTATAATTAATTTATTTCTAGTTTTCAACATTCACTTCCATAACATTTTCAGTTTTAAATTTTCTCCACCTCTCACTTCTTCCTCCCACCCACGAGACTGCATACAATCTGATATAGGCTCTACATACACATTCACGTTAAGCATATTTAAACAAACAAAAAATCAATTTGGTCCATTGCTCTGACCAGTCAACTATCTGATTACACACACTACTGGTTCTGAAATGACTCAAATATTAGTAATTGTTTTCTTTTGAGATAGTCAATTTCATTTTTGGTTAGTGCTTACTAATTCAATAAACATTTATTTAGCATCTACTATATGCACTATACTAAACACTAGTATGTAAAGACAAAAATAAAAGTGATAGCCCTTGTCCTCAAATTGCTTACATTCTACCAACTTTCTGGTGATGAGCTTCTCTGTACTTGGCCTCAGATGGCAGGCATAGGCTATCATTGAGATAGTCCTCAAAGCCTACTTGGTGTAACTAGGCTGTTGGCATAACCTTCAAGAAACCAGCATTGCTTCCATAACATGAGGAGGCATTCCAGTAGTACTTACACCCAAATCAGTTACCATTTCCTCTATAAAGTTTTTCTGGCCCCTTGTCAGTAATAATGTTTCACTATTCAACCTCATGCAGCACTTTGTTTTCCACTTCTTTTTTTTGAGGGGGGAGGGATAATTAATTAATTTACTTTTAGTTTTCAACATTCATTTCCATAAGATTTTGAGTTTTAAATTTTCTCCCCCTCCTACTCCCCCCCCAAGAGGGGCATACAATCTGATATAGGTTGTACATATACATTCATGTTAAGTCTATTTTCCTATTAGTCATGATATAAAGAACAATTAGAACTAATGGAAGGAACCATGAGAATGAAGCAATAAAACAAAACAAGGGAAAAGGAGAGCAAATAGTATGTTTTGATCTGCATTCAGACTCCATCCTTCTTTCGCTGGGTGCAGACAGCATTTTCCATTGTGAGTCTTTTGGAGTTGTCTTAGATTCTTGCATTGCCGTGAAAAGTCAAGTCTATCAAAGTCAGCCATTCCATAATGTGGCTGCTACTTTGTACAATGTTCTCCTAGTTCTGCTCATTTCACTCTGCATCAATTCATGTAAATCTTTCTAAATTTTTTTTAATTCTACCTGTTCATCATTTCTTATACCATAATAGTATTCCATTGCATTCATATACCATAACTTGTCCAGCCATTCCCCAATTGATGGGCAACCCCTCAATTCCCAATTCTTTGCAACCACTAAAAGGGCTGCTATAAATATTTTTGTACATGAGAATCCTTTTCCCATTTTTATCTCTTTGGAATATAGACCTAGAAGTGGTATTGCTGGGTCAGAGGGTATGCACAATTTTATAGACCTTTGGGCATAGCCCCAAATTGCTCGCCAAAATGGTTGGATCATTTCACAACTCCACCAACAATGTACTACTGTTCGAATTTTTCCACATCTTCTGCAACATTTGTCATTTCCTGTTTTATCATGTTAGTCAACCTGATAGGTATGATGAGGTATCTCAAAGTCATTTTGATTTGCATTTCTCTAATTAATCATGATTTAGAACATTTTTATATGACTATAGATAGTTTCAGTTTCTTCCTCTGAAAACTGCCTGTTCCTTTCCTTTGACCATTTATCAATTGGGGAATGATTTGTATTCTTGTAAATTTGACTCAGTTCTCTATATATTTTACAAATGAGGATTTTATCAGAGACACTAGTTGTAAAAATTCTTTCCCAGTTTTCTGCTTTCCTCCTAATTTTTTAAGCATTGGTTTTATTCACACAAAAATTTTTCAATTTAATGTAATCAAAATTGTCCATTTTGCATTTCTTAATGTTTTCTATCTCTCGTTTGGTCATAAATTCTTCCCTTCTCCATAGATCTGAAAGGTAAACTATTCCTTGCTCTTCTAGTTTGCTTATAGTATCAGTAATTATATCTAAATCATGTACCCATTCAGACTTTATCTTGGTATAGACTGTAAGATGTTGGTCTATGTCCAGTTTCTACCACACATTTTTCTAGTTTTCCCAGCAGTTTTTGCTAAATAGTGATTTCTTATCCCAGAAGCTGGAGTCTTTGGATTTAACAAATAGTAGATTAGTATAGTCGTTGACTGTTGTGTCTTGCATACTTAACCTATTCCACTGATCCATCACTCTATTTCTTAACCAGTACCAAGTAGATCTGATGATTGCTGCTTTATAATACAATTTAAGATCTGGTACAGCTAGGCCAACTTCCTTTGCATTTCTTTTCATTAGTTCCCTTGATATTCTGGATCTTTTGTTATTCCAGATGAATTTTGTTATTTTTTTTTTAGCTCTTTAAAATAATTTTTGGAAGTTTGATTGGTATGGCACTGAATAAGTAAATTAATTTAGGTAAAATTGTCATTTTTATTATATTAACTCAGTGTACCCATGAGCAATTGATATTTTTCCAATTATTTAGATCTGACTTTATTTGTATGAAAAGTGTTTTGTAATTGTTTTCATATAGTTCTTGGTCTTGTTTTGGCAGATAGACTTCCAAATATTTTATAGTGTCTATTTTAATTTTAAATGGAATTTCTGTTTCTATCTCTTGTTGTTGGGTTTTGTTAGTAGGATATAGAAATGTCAATTATTTGTATGGGTTTATTTTATATCCTGCAACTTTGCTAAATTTGTTTATTATTTCAAGTATTTTTTTTATTTGATTCTACAGGAATCTCTCAATATACCATCATATCATCTGCAAAGACTGTTAGCTTTGTGTCTTCTTTGCCTATTCTAATTCCTTCAATTTCTTTTTCTTCTCTAATTGCTACAGCTGATATTTCTAGCACAATATTGAATAACAGTGGTGATAATGGACATCGTTGTTTCATCCCTGATCATATTGGAAATGCTTCTAGCTTATCCCCATTGCATATAAGGCTTATTGCTGGTTTTTGATAGATGCTATCTATCAATTCAAGGAAGATTCCATTTATTCCTATGCTCTCTAGTGTTTTTTATAGGAGTAAATGCTGTATTTTGTCAAATACTTTCTCTGCATCTATTGAGATAATCATATGATTTCTGTTAGTTTTGTTGTTAATATGGTCATTTATGCTCATAGTTTTCCTACTATTGAACCAGCCCTGTATTCCTGGCATAAATCCTACCTGGTCATAGTGTATGATCCTTGAGATAAGTTGTTGTAATCCTTTGCTAATATTTTATTTAAAAATTTTGCATCTATATTCATTGGGAAAATTGGTCTATAATTTTCTTTCTCTGTTTTGGCTCTTCCTGGTTTAGCTATCAGCACCATATTTGTATTATAAAAACAATTTGGTAGGACTCCTTCTTTGTCTATTTTCCCAAATAATTTATATAGTTTTGGAATTAATTGTTCTTTAAATGTTTGCTTGAATTCACTTGTAAAACCATCTGGCCCTGGAGATTTTTTTCTTAGGGAATTCATTGATGGCTTGTTCAATTTCTTTTTATTTGAAATGATGTTATTTAAGTATTTTATTTCCTCTTCTGTTAATCTGGGTAATTTAGATTTTTGTAAATATTCATCCATCTCACTAAGATAGTCAAATTTATTGGCATACAATTGGGCAAAATAGCTCTTGATTATTGTTTTGATTTCATCTTCATTGGTGTGAATTCACTCTTTTCATTTCTGATGCTGGTAATATGGTTTTCTTCTTTTTTTTAGTCAAACTAACCAAAGGTTTATCTATTTTATTGTTGCTTTTTTCATAAAACTATCTCTTAATTTTATTTATTAGTTCAATAGTTTTCTAAATTTCAATTTTATTAATCTCTCCTTTGGTTTTCAGAATTTCTAGTTTGCTATTTAATTGGGGATTTTCCATTTGTTCTTTTTCTTTTTTTTTATTTGCATGCCCAATTCATTGATCTCATCTTTCTCTATTTTATTCATATAAACATATATATATATATATAATATTTAAGGCCCTCTTTCACTGCTTCCCATAAGTATTGGTATGTTGTCTCATTATTGTCATTCTCTTGGATGAGGTTATTGATTGGTTCTATGATTTGTTGTTTGACCCACTCATTCTTTAGAATTAGATTATTTAGTTTCCAATTAATTTTAGTTTATCTTTCCATGGTCCTTTATTACATGTAATTTTTTATTGTATCATGATCTGGAAAGGATGCATTTAACATTTCTGCCTTTCTGCATTGGATTGTGAGGTTTTTACGCCCTAGTATATGGTCAATTTTTATGTAGTTGTTAGATGCCACTGAGAAAAAGGTATATTCCTTTCTGCTCCCATTCAGTTTTCTGCAGAGGTCAACCATATTCAACTTTTCTAAGATTCTATTATCTCCTTAACTTCTTTCTTATTTATTTTGTGGTTATGTTTATCTAGTTCTGAGAGGGGGAGGCTGAGGTCCCCCACTGGTATAGTTTTACTGTCTATTTCCTGCTGTATCTCCCTTAACTTCTCCTTTAAGAATCTGGCTGCTCTACCACTTGGTACATGTATATTAGTAATGATATTACTTCATTATCTATGGCACCTTTTACCAGGATATAGTTTCCTTTCTTATCTCTTTTAATTAGATCTATTTTTGCTTTTGTTTTGTCTGAGATTAGGATTGCTACCCCTGTTTTTTTTTCACTTCAACTGAAGCATAATATATTCTGCTCCAGCCTTTTACCTTTACTCTGCATGTATTCTTCTGCTTCAAATGTCTTTCTTGTAAGCAACATATTGTAGGATTATGGTTCTTAATCCACTCTGCTATCCATTTCAGTTTTATGGAGAGCTCATCCCATTCGCATTCACAGTTATGATTCCATTCCCTTTTTTAAACTTTGTATAGGACATGTTCCATGAAACTAGCAAACAACTCTGGGCTCAGTTGTCTTTCTATGTTTTCCTACTCAGGGATTCATTGAACAAAATTATATCTGTGGTCGCATCTGTCTTATTGAGGAGGCAATAAAGGGGAGGCAAGTGCTAGGAAAACACAATTCCTAGGAAATAGACATTTTGGCAGTAGAAGGGAGGAAGACATTTTGTTGGAGCCAAGGATAAATGTTTAATTCTTGCCCAATGGGTCATTCTGTGGTCCTTCATATTGCTGTCTCCCATAATTGGCTCATACCAAGTTCATTACTATAGAAAATAATGTTATATTGATGCGTGTGTGTGTGTGAGTGTGTGTGTGTTATCATTTCAATAGGTATTTCCCTGGAGGCTAATTGATCCTTGCTTCACTGATTGGCCAATTAAGTCAACACAGCTTTTCTTTGGCTGTAGGGAAGATTGGTGGAGATTTGTATGTGAAGGCTCTCTATAAAATCAAACAAAATAAAGTGTGGTTTAGTCAATAGAATAGTAGACTTGGAGTTATGAAGACCTGAATTTGAATCTCAAGTCAGACTTTTAGTAGATGTGCCATATGACCCTGAGGAAGACACTTAATTTCACTGGGCCTCAATATCTTTATTTGTCACTGAAGATGATAACACCCACTTCTCACCCTTTCTCTTTAATGGAATGTATTCATCTCCTCTTGCCTCTAATAATGCCTAATTACCTTCAAGTCTTTATTCAAGTATCTCCTGTTCCATGAGGGACTTCCAGACTGCTAAAGTGACTAGGACCTCCCTACCCCACCCTCGCCCATTCCAAATTTTTTTTTCTATCTTTAGCCTATTTACTTCTTAATGTGCACATAGTTTCCTTGAAGTAAACCTGAAGTTTCTTGGGGACTGTTTTACTTGTGTTGGAATTATCAGAGCCTGGCACAGTGCCTGACCTACAATACCTATGTAACAAACTTTTCCTGACTGAATTTGTGAAAATGGATGTGAGGATCAAATGAGATAATACATGTAAAGTGCTCTGCAAAACTTTTAGAGCTATAAAAATGTCAGTTATTGCTAAAGAAAAATATAAAAGAGGCACAACTTTTCAACTAATTCTGGCAAAAAAATCCAACTTCCACTTCAACTAGTTGAGTCCTTATTCTGAAGTCTCCAGAGGAATGAACTTTTGAAGATAGAATGTGAAAGGTGGCTCTGGAGCCTAGATTTATAGATATGATATTTTTAAAGATATAGAGTTTTGAAATGATTAAAAATTAAATTATAGAATTCAACATTCATATGGAAATTTGCATCCACTCTATTCTGAGAATTGCCCTAGTGGCAACATAAACAAGTCACCTGTAGACAGCATAAATAAGTGAGGCCACCCTGTAACCAGGCAACCAGTAAAGCTGCTCGGGCTAGGGGGAGAGAAGCATCATGAAGAGACACAGGAGACCCCTTGCAGGAGCACAACAGTCAGAAAAAGATTCCCCCATGCCTCTGCCAAATAAATGAAACATCTGATGGAGAATAAAGAACAGCTGATTTAAGCCTTCACGGGTGGACTGGGAAGAGTCTCTAGATTGTTCTTACTAAAGTTTCAGCTAGGACCTGCAATGAATGCATGCATAAATACATTGATTCATTTGTTCACCAAACATTTACGAAGAGACTATTATGTGCTGGGCACAGTGCTAGGTGCTTGAGATCTAAAGCTAAAAAAGCAAAAAAAGGAAACAACCCAGGCCCTCTAGAAGCTTCCATTTTATGCAGTGACTATGTCTGATGAGTGTTACATTTGACCTAAGTCAGGGGTTTTGTCCACCTCTAATTATGTGATTGCTGCATTGGAAACTCAAGCGGATGGCAGGACAACCTGCCATCTGTGCATTCATGGGAAAACACCAATGCTCTTATTAATGTGTATCTATGCAGAAGAGGAAAGAGGTTAGAGAGGCTTGATCTGCAGCAGATGGCTTTGGGAGAGAGGCTGTGATGATATTGGGATTGTAGACCCTGAGATTGAGCTAGAGTCTGAGTTGATCATTCTCTTTAAGCATATTGTGAAGAATACACTACAAGAAGAAAATGGCCCCATTTTACACACACACACACACACACACACACCCCTACATATACACATATACACACATATTTGCTCATGTAAACAGATATATTATATATCATATTATATTCATCTATATACACACATGTGTTTTATGTAGCCATACATACATATATAACATGGGGTAGTTGTGTAGCACAGTGGATAAAGTGCTGAGCCTAGAGTCAGGAAGACCCAAGTTCAAATTAAGCATCAGACACTTACTATATTACTCTGGGAAAGTCACTTTACTTTTTTTGCCTCAGTTTCCTCATCTGTAAAATGAGCTGTAGAAGGAAACTTCAAACCATTCCAGTACCTTTGCCAAGAAAAACCCAAATTGGATCATGAAGAGTCAGATATGACTGAAAGGACTAAACAATATCAACAACAATATGACATTTGTATATATCATATATGAAATAAATATTTATATGTTTCTTCAGATCACTAGTGATAACTGTAATTCCTTTTTCCCACTCCCAACAACAAACTCTCTCCAAGGAAGAATCCTAGGCATTCTTTGGTTGCAGTTTATGAACTTTTTCTATCGCAACCCATTGGAAATATAAAGAAGCAAAGATTCCTTCTCGAATGAGCTGAACCTTTTATAAAAAATAGTTCTTATACTCAAATAGAGAGGGACTCCTCCAATCCTTCCATTTCAAACATCTCACACACTGATGCAAAGGGAGGAAAATTAATCTAGCAGCCGAAAGGAACAAAAAACATGTTTAAGAAGTGGCTTCTTAATAAGTGTTGAACTGAATTGACTTATTGAATAATACACATAAAGATACATGTGCCCACAGGAAAAATATCTTTTCTCTTTTATCAAGTTTTTCAGTTTTCTTGTGGAGTAGTGTAGGATGGGGCACATGGCAAAACATTCCAGAGTTGGGAATATCATCAGGCATAAGAGAAAACCTTATTTTGGTGGAGGGGGTGATAGAATCCAAAAGAATACATAAATCAGAGACTAGAAAACAGACCAAGTCAAAAACCAGAGCTTCAAGGGAACACCAAATCCAAAGTTCTGAGATGGGAGGAGCAAGCTAGAAAACTGAAAGGAAAGAATTTCAAGACAGAACATCATGCTACCGGAAGTCTAGTCAGAATTATACTATCTTACCCCAAGATTGTTTGGCTTCTTATGGCAGTGGTCCATATTCCTCACCTCCACCTTACTCTGTAATGTCACCAAAGACCTGGAATGGCTGGTACACCATTGTCCTTTCTGAATCAGCCACCTATATTCTTGGGAAACCCAAAGCATAATTACTAAGGTGGAAGTTGATGTTTGTGTTTGTTTTCCTCAAGGCTAGTTTTACTTCTATTACCTGTATACATTTTCTTTTTCAAAATTACCAAATAGTAGAAAATAAACACTACCCTCCTACTTTGGACAGATTGTTCCCCTCTTCTCATATATGTGATGATTTCCTATACCACATAGAAGTATTGTTTCTAAGATACACATTTAGATGAGCTTTGGCTTAATAATTACCACTTTTGTATCCAAGATGTGTCAAAAATAAAGTATATCTGGAACCACATTGAATCATAAACAATAGGATGGAGCTGTTCCGTATTCTACCCTATGGGAGTAAATAGACTGTTTTGATAAAATGTTTGGTTTTCTTACTTAAAAAGAATCACTTGAAAATTTGTAATAATTTATTTTTGAGCTGAGAAAGTCTTTTTTCCCCCTTGCCAATAAGTCTTCCCAATAACTATTGGATGCCATAATTGCCTCTTATTCATCTCTTGGATCCCAATATTGCTGCTCTGCTCTCTACCCGTCTAATACCAAACAGAAGGTATTTTCTCTGAAAAGGAAGAATAATATTCTATTGCAGATGATTTGGGGAAAGATATCAAGGTGGTATAATTGACAGAGCAGACTTAGAATCAGGAAGACCTGAGTTAGAGTTATTCCTCAGCAACTAGCTTGTTGTGTGACCTTAGGAAAGTCATTTAATTGCTCTCAGGCTCAAATTTCTCACCTGTAAAATGGGGATAATAATATGACCTAAATTTCAAGGCTGTTCTGAAAGTCAAATAATGTAACAGGTATAAAGTTCCTAGTAAACTTTAAAGCCCTATGTAAATATTGCTTATCATCATCCTCATCAATATTATCATCCTTACATGTTTCTATTTATGAAATGACATCAACTAAAATGAAATAAAATGGATAATATATAATAGATATCTGGGGTGACCTTAGAGCCTAGCTAGTCAAACCTCTTAACTAAAGATGATCAATGACCTGGCCAAGGTCTAATTGGTAGCAAGTGTCAGAGGCAGGGTTCAAATCCAGGTCCTCTGACTCAGAGGACATTTCTCTTTGTCTCATAATCATTTAATATGTGGGTTTTCATTAAATGAATACAATAACTTGCAAAGGAAAGACTGTTCTACCTGAGTACCTGTAGTCTCTCCATCTCCCAACTCCCTTTCCCAATCAAATATAAACTTTTTGAGGGTAGATATTTTTATTTTTTTCATAGTTCAGCTCAATGCTTCATACATACAGTTGTACATGCTTAAATATTTTAGTTGAATTTAATTTAAAGGTATAGAATCAGTCAATTCAAGTATTTTAGTAAAAGCAAATCCAAAGGACAAAAATGATTGAGAAATAAAAATATAAAATTCCTTAACAATCAGACAAATTGTTTCCTTGAATTTTAGATAGCTGGCCAAATAGCACAACCCCAAGCTGTTTAAAATAATAAATGTAAAAATAGCATTTAGATAAGAAGTTTAGAAATAAAACATGGACATGGAGTTAATAAACTGGAAAATTGGACATTGGAACATAACTGAGATAGGTTTAACGGGATTTTTTTTTAAATGCCGGCATATGTAAAAAAAATCAAACATTGATAAACTTATATAAGAACAATAGAAGAAAAGCAAAGAGTTGGAGAAAAAAGAAAGATGCTGATGAAATCCAATTAGACCGAAATAAAGAATCATAACAACTGCCAGTTATATGTGGCTAGGAGTTGTACCCCCACCCCAAATTAATGTAATCATAATCACAGGAGTCCAGAAACCTCAAATGAATCATTTTGTGGTGTTCCCTTCTCCTCGGTGACATATCCTTTAAGCCAGGTTTAGTTAGCATTCCTGTAGAATTTATAGACCAGTCTCCCGCTACTCCCACATACAAACACTTCAAAACATTCACTGATATTCTCTGACTGCTCTCTATTGGCCAAAATGACTCAGTAGTTTGTATTATATGATAATAAAGATTCTTTTAATTGGCTACTGAACTCCAGTTCTATGAATACAATAAAGGGGCTACCCAGTCCCAAGCAACCATCTTCCTTTGTGACTTTGAAGTATAAAGAATATTCAGAGCTTCATCTGTGAAAGTTGGTTGAGATGAAATGGAGGAAGTTTTATATCCCATCTGGCCCAATACAATCTTGAGAACATGCCCTAACTAGTTATGCCTGTGCCTAAGACATGACCACCTGTCTTTTCTTGTTTTTTCCTTCTCAAGTTATTGAGTATTCCACTTCAAGATCTATTAGTCCAAGCTGATGCCAAGGAAAGAGTTGGCATAGAGAAAGAGACCACCAGAGTAAAACATTGTACTTAGGTCTTATTTGACTGTGTGATGGTACAATGCCAAAGTAGAGGTCCATTATCAAATCTTGTCATTTCTACCTTCATGTCATAGTTTCTTTCCACTCACACAGCCACCGCCCTTTTAATGTATCTGCTTCCCTCTTCTTTCATTCTCCCTAGACAAAGACTGTTTTGTTTTGTTTTGTTTTGTTCTGTTTTTGCCTTTCTTTGTATTTCCAGCACTCAACACAGTGCCTGGCTCATACGAAGCTCCTAATAAATCTTTATTGTCTTATTGACCAAAGAACAAGTGAAATGACAAGCACCTTTGAAAAAATTATATCTCAATGAGTTTTGATCACAGACTATCCCAAAATCTTGGGGAAGTTCTTGAAATTCCTTGTATTAGCCATCAACTGACTATAGTAGCACTGGTAATTCATGGAAGTCTCTGCTAATCATCCTATGGTTCCTTATTATATAGCATTACCATTTATGTGTGGGAATAAGCTACTTGGTCCATACTTGATTCATATTGTACATTGAACTACTTTTTCCCCTCTTGCTAGGTAGAAACATTTAAATTTGGACCCATAATTGTTTCTATTGTTAACATATCTCTAAGTAGCAACTTTCCTCAAAGTAGCTACCTGGGGGGAAGGGGATTGGTAAAGGGCTAATGTTTGTACTCAATGGGGATTCTGTTTCTCTTATTGACACATCAAGCAACTGCAAAGAAAAGAAGTCAAGGAAAAGCACATAGCTAGGTACAGAGCAAGAAGGAATGGGTACCCGGAGGCCCCATGATTCTTAGCATTGGTTGTCTGTAGTCTTTATGATAGAAATCAAATGTGTAAAACAAATGTGAGCAAGTTCATGAGGAGATTCTCTGGCCAAGGTGGTGGTGGTGGGGACCAAGACCAAGGCTGAGGATCACCTCCACACCTAATGAGATCAAGTCATCAAGCATTTCTCACATCTTATTATGTGCCAAGAACTTTGCAAAATACTTTGGATAGAAAGAACTGTGACCACGACTGTGACAACTTATGATGCCCTACATCTAAGGAAATGATTATTTATCAGAAAATCTGCTCTCATCTCCCATCTGATCTCCAAATCTTTGGGTTCTGAACTGTTTTATTATTTTATATGTGACCCATAATGAGCAAATTTCCTCAGCCAATCTGAACATACCTCCTGTGCAGCATCATTCCAGTTCATCCAATAACTTAGAAGGACAACTTAATGTGTCAAGAACTTTTCTCACTTATTCTAAAGGCTATAATTGATTTAATCAAGAGAATTTTGTTTTCACCTGGCAAAGGTGTCAGAGCATCTTGTTACTTTAAGTGAGGTAGAATGATGTGATTGACTAAATTGACTCCCCACCTCTTACATGGTCATCTTATTTTACCTTTTCCCTGTGGTTTTGAATATTATTAAGGGATACTGAAAATTATAAACCTTCAATAAGCAAAGGAACAAAACCGTAGTAGTTTCATTTGATACCCTGGCATGCTTCTATGTAAGGTATTTTGGTACAGGATAAACTTTCAGATTTCCAACAAATCTTACTTTATAGACTTCTGTCTACTCCATCCATCCATAACAAAAACACTGGTTAGAAAAACATCAATTTTGTGATATCTATTGTATCTCTGTCCACAACATATGCACTTCAGGACGGATGAGTTGGTAAAGGCTTAAGGAAGGCAGGTAGCTAGAAGAAACATGAGAGAGAAGAAAGCAAGGGCAGGAGTCAGGGCTGGCAATGGATTTTTCTGTACTTCTAGCAGGGGTTCCCTGAGACAGTATCTGTACTAAAATGTAAGCCTCCCAATTCCCAGCCTGGTGCTGTTGTTATTTCCCCACCATGTGTTCCTCTGGAACACAAATACAACTCTACAGGTTAGAAAAAATCAATATTAGAGGCAGCCAAAGGATAAATGCCATCACTTCACTGCTGCTCTTTCTTCTTCTGATCTTTCACTCTCAAAATACACTTGTTCCCTCTTGATCTCTTATTCTTTTACAATTCACTCTCACTCCATTTCAAGTCCCCTACCATCTCCAGGGTTATCATCTTTCCAGAAGTTCAGGACCAGACCCCACAATAAGACGTATTACCAAGTTACAATATATAGCATCAGAAAACACTTTATTGGAGGAGGACAGACCTGCCCCAGATTCCCTATTCAAAGGCTGAAGAATTATCACTAATTCTTTTTTTTTGGTAAGACACTATGTGCACCATATGCACTTTTGGTAAAAGACATTTCTCCTATTATTTCCTGTTTCCTTTTCATTCAATAGTTACTGAAGGCAGACAGGAGGAAAAGGGAACAAGCATTTTTTAAGTTTCTACTATGTGCCAGGCACTATTTTAAGCACTTGACAGAGATCTCATTTAGTCCTCAGAAGAATCCTCTGAGGTATGTACTGTTATGATCCTCATTTTAATGTTGAAAAAAGTAAGGCAAACAGAAGTTGTGACTTGTCCAGGATCATATAGCTAGTAATTATCCAAGGCTGGGATTGGACTAAAGTCTTCCTGACTCCAGGTCCAGTGCCCTACCCACTCTGCCCTCCAGCTGCCTAAAGTGCATTCACCCTCTTTACCAACAAAGTGCCTCTATACTATACCAAGAGACCGAATAAATGTTTACTTGTTACATGTAATAAATTCCATAGATACTAAAAATTGATGCACAATGTAAATGTTGATTATGAATATTAAATGAAATATTATAGCCTATGATCACAAGCCTATTACACATTGCTCCCCTTCACACACTCAATGTTCTAGGCAAACTGGTCTACTTGATATGCAGGTACTTTCTCTTCCATCTCTGCCTTTTCCCAGGCTGTCCTCCATGTCTGGAGTGCATGTATGATGAAACAAGAAGGTTAGCTACTTATGTGGCTAGAATGAAGAATAACTAATCATAACTGTCAATGTGAATGGGATGAGCTCACCCATAAAATGGAAGTGGATAGCAGAGTGGATTAAAAATCAGAATCATATAATATGTTGTTTACAGGAAACATATTTGAAAGAGTGACACACACAGGGTAAAGGTAAAAGGCTGGAGAAAAATATATTATGCTTCAGCTGAAGTAAAAAAAGCAGGGGTAGCAATCCTGATCTCAGACAAAGCAAAAGCAAAATTCGATCTTATCAAAAGAGATAAGGAAGGAAACTACATCCTGCTAAAAGGCACAATGAAGTAATATCATTACTAAACATATATGCACCAAATGGTATAGCATCCAAATTCTTAGAGGAGAAGTTCAGGGAGTTACAGGAAGAAATAGACAGCAAAACTATACTAGTGGGGGACCTCAACTTCCCCCTCTCTGAACTAGATTAATCTAACCACAAAATAAACAAGAAAGAAGTTAAGGAGGTGAATAGAACATTAGAAAAGAGAGATATGATAGACCTCTGGAGAAAACTGAATGGGAATAGAAAGAATATACTTTTTTCTCTGTGGTCCATGACATATACACAAAAACTGACCATGTACTAGGGCATAAAAACCTTGCAATCCAATGCAGAAAGGCAGAAATATTAAATGCATTCTTTTCAGATCATGATGCAATAAAAATTATATGTAATAAAGGGCCATGGAAAGACAGACTAAAAAATAATTGGAAACCAAATAATCAAATCCTAAAAAATTATTGGGTCAAATAATAAATCATAGAAACAATCAATAACTTCATTCAAGAGAATAACAATAATGAGACAACATACCAAAACTTATGGGATGCAGAAAAAGCAGTTCTTAGGGAAAGTCTTATAGCTCTAAAAGCTTACATAAATAAAATAGAAAAGGGGGAGATCAATGAATTGGGCATGCAACTAAAAAAAAACTAGAAAAAGAACAAATTAAAAATCTTCAATTAAACACTAAATTAGAAATATTGAAGACCAAAGAAAAAATTAAGAAAATTGAAATTAAGAAAACTACTGAACTAATAAATAAAACTAAGAGCTGGTTTTATGAAAAAAAACAATAAAATAAATAGAACTTTGGTTAATTTAATTTAAAAAAAAAGAAATAAGAAAATCAAATTATGAGTATCAAGAATGAAAATGGTGAATCTACCACCAAGGAAGAGGAAATTAAAACAATAATTAGGAACTATTTTGCCCAAATGAATGCCAATAAATTTGACAATCTTAGTCAAATGGACCCATATTGACAAAAATATAAATTACCCAGATTAACAGAAGAGGAAGTAAAATACTTAAATAACCTCATCTCAGAAAAAGAAATTGAACAAGCCATTGATGAATTCCCCAGGAAAAAATCTCCAGGGCCAGATGGATTTACATGTGAATTCCATCAAACATTTAAAGAACAATTAATTTGAATATTATATAGACTATTTGGGAAAATAGGTGAAGAAAGGAATCTTACCAAATTCTTTTTATGATACAAATATGGTGCAGTTACCTAAACCAGGAAGAGTCAAAACAGAGAAAGAAAATTATAATGCATACGGATGTAAAATATTTAAATAAAATATTAACAAATAGATTACAGCAATAGTTGCAGAAAAAACTTTTGACAAAATACAACACCCATTCCAATTAAAAACATTAGAGAGCATAGGAATAAATGGAGTCTTCCTTAAAATAATAAATGGCATCTACCAAAAACCTTCAGCAAGCGTCATATGCAATGGGGACAAGCTAGAAGTATTTCAAATAAGATCGGGGGTGAAACGAGGATGTCCATTATCACAACTGTTGTTCAATATTGTACTGGAAACATTAGCTTTAGCAATAAGAGAAGAAAAAGAAATTGAAGGTACTAGAATAGGCAAAGAAGAAACAAAGCTATCACTCTTTGCAGATGACATGATGATATACTTAGAGAATCCTAGGGAATCAAGTAAAAAACTACTTGAAATAATAAACAACTTTAGCAAAGTTGCAGGCCATAAAATAAACCCACATAAATCATCAGCATTTCTATATAATACCAACAAAGCCCAACAGCAAGAAATAGAAAGAGAAACTCCATTTAAATTTACTGCAGACATAAAATATTTAGGAGTCTACCTCCCAGAAGCAACCCAGGAACTATATGAACACAATTACAAAACACTTTTCACACAAATGAAGTCAGATCTAAATTACTGGAAAAATATCAGTTGCTCATGGATAGGCTGATAATAAAAATGACAATTCTACCTAAGCTAATTTACTTATCCAGTGCCATACCAATCAAACTACCAAAAATTATTTTATAGAGTTAGAAAAAATAATAACAAGATTCATTTGGAAGAACAAAAGGTCCAGAATATCAAGAGAACTAATGAAAAGAAATGCAGGGAAAGGTGGCTAACCATTCCAGATCTTAAATTGTATTATAAAGCAACAATCATCAAACTACTTGGTACTGGCTAAGAAATAGAGTGGTGGATCAGTGGAATAGGCTAAGTATGCAAGACACAGTAGTCAATGACTATAGTACTCTATTATTTGATAAACCCAAAGACCCGAGCTTCTGGGATAAGAACCCACTCTTTGAAAAAAACTGCTGGGAAAACTGGAAGAGAGTATGGCAGAAACTAGGCATACCCCAAAATCTCACACCATATACCAAAATAAAGTCAAAATGGGTTCATGATTTAGATATAATGGCTGATACTGAAAGCAAACTGGGAGAGCAAAGAACAGTTTACCTATGAGATTTATGGAGAATAGAACAATTCATGACCAAACAGGAGATAGAGAACATTACAAAAAGCAAAATGGATAACTTTGATTACATTAAATTGAAAAGTTTTTGCACAAACAAAGCCAATGCAACTAAGATTAGAAAGAAGGTAGAAAATTGGGAAAGAATTTTTACAACCAGTTTCTCTGATAAATGCCTCATTTCTAAAATATATAAAGAATTAAGTCAAATCTATAAGAATACAAGTCATTCCCCAATTGATAAATGGTCAAAGGATATGAACAGGCAGTTATCAGATGAAGAAATTAAAGCTATCTATAGTCATATGAAGAAAATTTTCTAAATCACTATTGATTAGAGAAATGCAAATCAAAATAACTCTGAGGTACTACATTACACCTATCAGATTGGCCAAGATGACAAAACAAGAAAATGATAAATGTTGGAGAAGATGTGGGAAAATTGGAACACTAATGCATTGTTGGTGGAGTTATGAAATTATCTAACCATTTAGGAAAGCAATTTGGAACTATGCCCAAAGGGCTATAAAAATGTTTATACCCTTTGACCCAGCAATAGCACTTCTAGAGCTATATCCCAAACAGATCATACAAATGGGAAAAGGACCCACATGTACAAAAATATTCATAGCAGCTCTTTCTGTGGTGGCAAAGAATTGGAAATTGAGAGGATGTCCATCAATTGGGGAATGGATGAACAAGTTGTGGTATATGAATGTAATGGAATACTATTGTGGTATAAGAAACGATGAACAGGCTGACTTCAGAAAAACCTGGAAAGACTTGTATGGTCTGATGCTGAGTGAGGTGAGCAGAACCAAGAGAACGTTGTACACAATAACAGCCACGTTGTGCGATGACTAATATTAATAAACTTAACCCTTCCCAGCAATACAAGGATCTAAGACATCTCCAAAGGTATCATGATGGAAAATGCTATCCACCCCCAAAGAAAGAACTTTGGAGTTTGAATGCAGATCGAAGCATACTATTTGCTATTTTTTTCTTCTGTTGTGTTTTTTTCCCTTTTCTGGTGGTTCCTCCTATTGGTTCTAATTCTTACTTACAACATCACTAATGTGAAAATATGTTTAATTGGAATGTGTATGTATAGCCTATATCAGATTGTGCACCATCTTAGAGAGGGTGGTATGGAGGAAGGGGCAGAAAAATTTTAAACTCAAAAGCATGTGGAAGTGATTGTTGATAAATCAAAATAAATAAATAAATAAATAAATAAATAAGTAAAAAAAAATGAGGAATAACTGATAAAGAGCATGCTGCAGGGGTCTCCTCATAAAGTTGCGAGAATGAAAGGTGCCCACCAATACCTTATCTAAACCTGTAATTTTGGAAGGCCCTCCCCAACTATGGAAGATTATCGGAAGACATGCACCACAGCCATCCAAAAATGAAAGGGTATAGATAGGCTGTCATCTTCAAAGATGGAGAGACTGATCACATCAGTAAGAACACAGATTCATTGAAGTATCAGTTTAATGTGAATACACTTTCATTAGTATGCATCGTTTTAACTCATTTCTGCCTTTTTATCTATATTGCCTATCACATTATCTATAACATAGTAGAAGCTTATTATATATTGAGTGAAATTGGATAGTCCACAGTTAAAATTATCTTTATTCCTCTACAAGTTTACAATGCATGTCTTTAGAATTTGGGAGTTATTTCTAGGTACTTTTTTGTATGAGAAAAAAATATACAATAAAATCTGCCAGAGACTATGTAATAAAGTGATATACCATTAAGCACGTCTTACTTGCATGGTTCCAACACAAGTGAGGACATATCCTTGCACATAATTGGGACTCAAATATCTGCTGAATGTAGAGATCAACATTAGCAGTATGAGCACTCAGAGCCACAGTTAACAGCAATGTTTTAAGCATCCAAAGTAATATTATGCTATGCTAGGCTTGAAATAAACAGATCAGCATAGATGTTGTTCTTTCCCTGCTTAAGGGCAATATGCAATAGATACATTGTGTGTGTGTGTGTGTGTGTGTATTTGTGTGTAGAAATAATGTATATGAATAACTAACTATAAGTATGTGAATAAACTATAAGCTGTTCACATTATAAATACTGCCATAATGACTGGGGAAAGTGAGTGAGTGAGTGAGTGAGTGAGTGAGTGAGTGTGTGTGTGTGTGTGTGTGTGTGTGTGTGTGAGTGCATGCAGATGGAGAGGACAGTTTAAGTTGAAAGGGAAGCTGCTATAGCAGGTGGGAGCAGGTCCAGAGTTACAGAAAGGGCTCAGAATCTGGCTTCCACTATGTATCAGCTTTCACCAATCACAGCCTTTACAGGTGCAAGTCATTCATAGTCTGGTATAGTCATGCTACAGATAGAATGATCTATCCCCAGGAAACCAAAAGTAATTATATGAAGATACGAATAGCATACCAGAGGTCATGCAAAAGGGCAAGTTAGTCCTCTAAATTTTGGTTCCCTGATAGAGAGCTCTTGTTGTAACCATCCTATTTATGACTCTTGTAGTATTTCATTTAGGATTTAGGACTATTTCAGAGAAATAGAGGTATGCAGATAAATCATTAAAACAAAAATCAAAGAAAGTAGTTATGGGATCTACTGTCAAAACTGGAAATTAATTTTTTTCATTTTCCAAACAAGCATTTAGTGACCTAGTGTGATATAAATAAACTGTGCAGAATAAAGCAGATTTATAAGAGATCAATTAACTATTTGTAATACAAATGGAACTGAACTTGAAGTTAGGGAAGTTTGGTATTTTAAATGGAGGTAAAAATGGGTATGTTTTTAAAAAAAATACTGAGAAAATTACTGGAAAGTCAACAGTTTCTGAAAGTCAGGAAGAGGAGTGTTGTAGACTAGATCAATATTCCTATCTCATTTTCTTTTGATACTCTTGAATGGCACTCTTCTGAAATAGATTTTTTTTTGTGAAGAAACATTTTCACTAGTGCAAATTTTCTTTCATAAATTTTAAGATTGAATTTCTCAGGTGGCTCTTGCAAGGAAAATGAAATTCAAAAATTCTTAAAGGACTCCTTTATCAAGTGAAACTGACAACTGGATTTAATATATATAACCCAGCTGATCTTCCTTTCCTTTTTACTAGGGAAGGTATGTTGAGAAAACTCAAAAAGAGAAACACATATTGGTATTCAATAAACTAGTAAAACAAAACAAAACATCACATGGTTTCTGACTTAAGTAATATTGACAAGTTCTTTGAAGTCCTTATAATTAAAGGCATTACCTTTTTAAAATAAATTGAAAAGCAGAAACTCAAGTTGCTTAAAATGCATTCCTCATACCTTTAAACAATATGGATGATTTTGTGATTCATATGACACCCTGATTTATCCTCTTCAGATCTGTATACACAATTGAATATGCCATTAAAATATAATTCAATTTGTAATGTTCAAGTACAGTCATTAAATAATTTACATTTCAATTATAAGTTCTTTTTTATTATCCACAAACCAGCCTTTTCAGAAAACAGATAAATTTCCAAACATTCTAATATAAAAGCCTCTTTTTTTTCTTACTCTCTCAGTGTTTATCTTTTCTCTGTGTGAAAAATAGCCTAGTTGTGTTTTCAGATGAGATGCAGCAGTTCAACGCCAAAGACAGATGCATTCTTCAGTAAATAGATTTGGATAATGCCAGACTAGAGACTTGGTAGGAAAAAAAAAGATCATGTTGTATTTTTGTGATTCATGCTCTCTCTAATCCAATCTGAGAATCTCTATGCACAATCTTAGATTCAGAATAGGTAGAAATAGAAAAATCAAAGAGCATCAAAAATCAGAGAGAAGTAATAAGAGCTTCTTTTTAATCTCTGTCCTACCTCCTGCTGAATTTAACTGTCCCTCTATCTGTTTGCCTATCATTATATGAGTATAGAATCCTGTAGAATATAAGAAGGATCTGATGGTTTGAGGAGGTGATGAGATAAAGTTGGAAGGAATATTGACAGACATAGGGGGAAGCTTCTAATGTTCATAAGGATTATAAAAATAGCTTTTTGGTTGATTTTTAGATTAAAGTATTGAATGACAACAGGTAGTTCTGCTTGGGATCTCATGGGTCAGCATTCAGCCCTTAAAAAATCCTTAATGCTTGAAAGTAGGTAAGTGGATCTTAAAGTCTTCCCTTTGGGTCTGTGTACATGATGGCAACAGAAAGCAACAGAAACAAAGAACCAAATTTCCCATTTGGAGAAATGGCCTGTGTTGATGGTGGACTCTAATGTCAATCAGTTGAACTAAGGAGGAAAATTGAAATCTCCTTGCTGTAACATAGGAGCATGTAGTTAAATCCTGGAGTAAAGCTGCTTTCAAGAGAATCTTAATGACAAAACTGACCTGAAGCCTTAATCTGTACTAAGGTAGGAGAGAAATACTCAAAAATGCTCTAAATCTAAAAAAAAAAAAAATTCAGGTCATCTTTCTCTTCATCTGCATAAAGAGAACCAGAATTGGCCTAAACAACAATGTAAATTACTTGAAGTTTAGTATGAGAAAGTATGTGCTAGACCTAGGCATTTTAATTACTTCAAGCCAAAATCTACATTGGAGATTACATTTTAAGAAGAAGTAAGAAATTAATCAATGTTCATAATGTCTTTTTGAAGAAAGTTCCATTTCTAGGGAGAAAAAATCTTGATTTCTTGAATTACATCCTAATCTATGTTCTCACAATTATCCATGAATAAGGAAAGCCTAGTCAGTTGGCTGATACAACCAAATGCAAAGGTAGTACCACAATCATGGAGATAACTGACTAAATTGCAAATGAAGTACACAGGAGAATATACTCACACTCTATAGGCCTGACATTAACAAGCCAAGGTAAGTGGAGGGCAAGTGATATAACAGGTTAAGTACTAGTTGCAGGTGAGGAGACAGGGAATTCTATCAAGAGGACTCTTTAACTTGGGAAAGTGCTACAGTGCTAGTTTGACCTGGCAACTAAGTAGTGACATGAATTAACTGGAAAGCAAAGAAGGGTAGGAAGGTGGGTAAAATAGAAATGTGGCAGTGCACAAGACAAGCATTGCCCACGTTTTAAACTTTTGCTTAAAGACAATTCATGACATGGATCATGTAGATATAACCTAAGTGAAATAAAGAAAATAAAAATATACTTTTTAGACTATTTTTGGTAAGGCTTTTTATGTCTCTTGTTTAGAATTTAGTTAATACAATGGACGTAGTGCTGGACCTGGAGTCATAAAGAGCTGAGTTCAAATATGGCCTCAAACACTTACTAGCTATGCCACTGTTGATAAGTCACTTAATCCCTCCTAGCCTCAGTTTCACTATCTGTAAAATGGGGATAATAAATAACACAACTACCAGTGCTGTTGTGAGATAATTTTTCTAAACCACTTTGTAAGCCTTAAAAAGCTATATAAACACTATTATTGTTGTTACTATTATCAGAGTCATTCTAGATAACATTACACATCCTACCTACACCCACAGCATTAAATCTTCCTTTGTAAGAAAGAAAAATACACAAAACCACTTTAAAGAGTGACCTGATCTGTAGGTATATGCAACATTATGTCACCATACTTCTTGATCTCTCTGCACAGAAAAAGGAGGTTTGGTCTATTACCTATACTATTTGTCCAAGATTGGTCGTTACATTTGCACAGAGTTGAGTTTACTTTTAGAATCCTCTTTACTTACCTTATTCTAGTCATTCAATCTACTTTTTAAAAAATTTCTATTGAATTCGATCAAGTCATTATTGAATATTGGGAATGTGCTTTGCTATAGTCTGCAGACACAAAGTTTTGATCTGACAAATATTTGTTAAGCATGCAATACTAGGATATGAACTAGGAGTGATGGAAATGTTAGATGAGTATGGCAGTATTCTGCCTGTCCTAACAGAGATGGCAATCTAATAGTGGAAATGAGTTACCCATGCCTACAATACACAATAAAATATAATGGTGAGCTAGATAGATAACACATACACACATGTGTATTATATCACCACATATGTGCATAATATATGATAAATTTAATGTGGGGATGATATTTATGCAAAGAAATATTATGCCACATAATATAACAAAGGCAAAGAAGACATCCAGAGAAAATTACATAAGAAAGCTAGAAGGTACAGTTGAATAACATTTACTTTGTTTTGTGTTTTTTTTTTGTGAATAGATCTTAATTTCCATTTTGATAGCATTGGCTGGTATGATCATAGCAAGTGGTTTTGTTCCTCTGGTACTCAGTTTCTTTCAGTGTTTCTAATGTCATTTACTACTCTGAATCATAGGATTCTATGTTCATAAGGGCCTTCCAGTGAGGATCAGCAATGACTTCAAGGAGGAAGTAACACTTCAGTTGTACATAAAGATAAGGCTCTCCACAGATAGGGGAGAACTACACCGGAGGTATGAAAGGTGACTGGTATGAATGCACAGAGATGAATGAGAGCAGGCAAAGCAAGATGAATTTTAGCTAGAATATAAAAGGAATGAAAGGGAAATGGAAAAACTAAGGTTGGAAAAATAGATTGAAGTCAAATTATGGATGGCTTTAAATGCCAGAATATGGCATTACATTTTATGCTAAAGAGAATTAGGAGGGAATTAAGTTCAAAATATAAAAGATTGCAGACAGTGGGACATGTAGGAGGCTTTTTACAGTCACCTAGAAGAAAGACAATGAGAGCTTGAACTAAGGTGTTGGCCCTGTGGCAATGCAGTAGAAGAGAGAAGAAAGATCCAGGAGATACTGTAAATAATGTGGTCTGGGTCCATGATATTCTTAATTTAGGAAACTCTCAGAGAAGGAAATTTCCTCTACTGTTGAAGGTCAGAACTTTTCAGCTACTCAGAGTCATAGAGAATTGGGGTCTTTTTTGGATTTTTTTTGTTTGTTTGTTTAGAGCACTGAAAGGTGAAATGATTTGCCATGGATCACAGGGACAGTATGGAAAGAGGCAGGATTGAACTCAAGGATTACTGGCTTGGAGGTCAGCTTGTTGTCCACCACTATATCATGCTGCACATTCTAAGCATGGATCATATGCTTTTCATTCATTATCATGTACTGGATAAAGAGCTGGTCTAGAAATCAGGAAGAACTACATAAAACTTTTGTTTCTGTAAAATACTTGCTATGTGATATGTAGTAAGCCACTTAACCTGTTAGTGCTCTGGGAAATTTCTAAAACAATAAAATTCAGAGAAAGTATCAACCTGCTTTAATAAATGATGTTTCTTCACCTGGAAATATCATACGTACTGTCCCAATCCTTATGAATCCATTGTTGTTGGTTTTCCTTCATTCTCAAAGAGGACCATGGCATCAGGGAGAGGATGCCATGATGTACTAGTGAATTGGATTTTAGTGAGGGAGGGCCATGCAAAGTTACCAGCCTTACTTTTTCCTCTGGAGCCATCTGGGTCCAATGGCAAGATATAGATCAGGAGGACTAGAGATGGCCTTGGATGCATTTGGAGACCTTGACCTTTTAAGCCAAGGTCTTTCCCAGGTCTCAGTTTGACTGAGACAATACCCATTAAGTCATTAAGGCTAGGTAAGAAAAGAGACAAAGAATGGTCTCTTTTACCTAGTTAAAAAAAAAAAACAATCTGGTAGAGGAAGACCCTCAGGGTTTCTGGCCAAAATAGAAATAATTGCTAATCACAGCCCAAACAATGGCAAAGCGGGGCTTGGCCAGGGACCTATTGTTGGCCAGTCAATGAAAGCCTGAGTGATTTGGGTTTAAGGAATGGTCCTTAAGAAAAAAAAATTCTAGCCCACAAATCCCAAAACATCTTGTGAGGTTTCTGGGATCAAAATTTACATTCCTTTGAGCAGAGCACATGAAGATAAGGGTATGATACCCTATATAGAAATATGGAAGGGAAGGGAAAGAAAAAAAAAAGGAAGGAACAGAGGAATGAATTAACAAAGGAATGAAGGAACAAGCAAAGAAACAAAGAAAGAAACAAAGAAGGAGCTGTGTTGCCCAACTGGCCAGTTCCAGTTGGGTTCCCCAGTGGGCAGCTCCTACTACTACTCACCAAGGTTGTTGTTTGTCCTTTGTTCTCAAAGAGGACAATGGCATCAGGGAGGTGATGCCATGATGTGCAAGTGAATTGGATTTAAGTGGGGGAAGGCTGTACAAAGTCACCAGCTTTACTTTCTCCTCCAGAGCCATCTAGGTCCACTGGCAAAATATAAATCAAGATGACTGGTGATGGCCCTGGATACAGTGGGATACCTTGGCCTTTTTAAGCTAAGGTCCTTAATAGGTCTGTTTGACTGAGGCAATGCCTCTTTCAGTGATTAAGGCTAGATAAGAAATGAGGTAGTAAATGGCCTCTTTTGCCTAGTCAAAAAAAAAAAACATTTATGCATTAAGGATGATCTACTATATTATAGGCAGCTTGTGATCATTCTTGGTAGAGAAGGGACCTACATTAATGAAATCACTGATTCAAGAAGTACTAAAGTGTCAAGATTTTTAAGCAGAAAAACATACCCTAAAATATTCTTATTTGGTAGCATAGTAGGAAAAGGAAAGGCTTTCAAGTTAGAAATACCTAGATTCAAATCCTTTCAAATACATTGACAAAGATTTCTGCCATTGGGTAAATCACTTTGCTTCTCAGGAAACACATTTGCCCAAGGGGATAACCATAACATTTATCTTTCAAGGTGGTTGTGATGATCATGTGATGTATTTAGACTATTTTGCAAAACAAAAAAATTTTATGGAAATGACCATTTTCAGCATTCTAAGAAAAAAACAAACTTAACCTTTTATCAAGCACAAGTCAACAAGAGGATAGAATTGTCACTGAAAATAAAATTATCAATGTTCTGAACAATTCAAATGAGGTTTAAGATTATCATTGCCAAGGACATTAAGGGATATCACTGAAAGTTTTCATTCTTAAAGAGTCTTTCACAATATATTATTTTAAATAATAGAGTGACTCCTCATTGCTGAAAAGTTCAACTAATTCTTTCTGTTTCATTTCTGAATTCTAATCTTGAACTCTTTTGGAAATATGCTTCAGGGTTTGTGCTGGTAGAACTATCCTTATAGATGTTTCTAGAAGACTAAAATATGTATCCCCAACTACACTATAATCAAGAATTAAAAGAAATTATCTTAATAGAAACCTCGCATTTAGAAACCTTCTCCCTCTTTCCCTAAGGTGGCAGCATATTCTATTTAGTTCATCTCCTTGTAGTGTTTCTTTAAGACATAGTTAATGGCATGTGGACCTGTAGCCTAGCATAGTTTTAACAAATTTTAACATAGTTCTTTCTACTCATCTTTCTTTGAGTTACTTTGTAACTCCAAAGTCCATATGAACTTCAAGAATGTATTAACTTTTTAGTTACTTTTTTATATGTATCAGTGTACTGAATTATCAAAATTTGGGGCTGGGGAGAAAATGTTATGAAGATAACACATTTTATTAAATTTGTTAAATAGTTCCCAATTACATGAAAATAGTTAACATTGTTTTTTTTTTTTTTTAATTTTCAGTTCCAGAGGATTCTGGAGAAATGAAAGAGTAGGTCAAAAAATACCAAGCTCTCCAAATTTTCCCACAAAAAAAGACAGGACATTTGTCTCAAAGTGAACATAGAGTGGCAGAAATAAGTAAATGTCAGGGTAAAGCAGTTGTCCTCCTAAGACAATTTGAGAAGAGCTCAGGAAAGATCCTACTTCCAGGGGTAAAGGTTCTGCCCTAGTGAAGAGCAAACACCTCCAGGCATACTCCACAATATCAACAAACAACAAATTCTAAGGACAGCCGGGTAACTTTAGGAACTTTCACTTCAAGGACAGCGTTGAGGTCAGATAACTGAGCAAGAGAAGATTGAAGGACCCTTCTTTGTTGCTGGACAATGGACCCAACTGCTCTAACCAGACATAGTCCAGGTCTATGGCTGAGGGCAAAAAGGAAGGAACACAAACTAGGTGGGTGTGGTAGCAGAGGGGCAGGGACCCTGCTGGCTGTGTGCACTTGCTGGAGATCTGAGTCTTTGGTTTTGGTTCCAGGGTGGGAAAGAGAATTAAAGTCTACAGCCTCCAAAGGGACCACAGGGAGCAAAAGCATTTGCAAGACAGTGTGGATGGGAGGCATACCTATGGTTTGGGGTTAAAGAGGAGTGTCTGAAGTTGGACCCTTAGACAGAGCTCAGAAAATAACAGTAAGAAAGACCCAAGGTCTGGGGCACCACTCACCACACTCTGGGACTAGAACCAATTACAAAAATAAGCAGCTAAAAATAAAATAAAACAAAATAAAAATGAGTAAGCAAAGGAGAAAGAATTACTATAAATAACTACTATGAGGATAAAGATCTGGTGTTACATTTAGAGGAAGATAGAAATGTTAAAATCACTCCTAACTCAAAAAGAAGCATCAAATTGTCACCAGCCCAAAAAAAGAGTTCTTGGAAGAATTTCAAAGGGACTTTGAAAATAAATGAGAAAGGGCAGCTAGGTGGCATGGGGATAGAGCACTGGCCCTGGATTCAGGAGGACCTGAGTTCAAATCCGGCCTCAGACACATAACAATTACTAGCTGTGTGACTCTGGGCAAGTCACTTAACCCCATTGCCTAGACAAAATAAATAAATAAAATAAAATGAGACAGATTGAGGGAAAATAGGGGAAAAATAAGAGCAATCCAAGAAAATCAAGAAAATTATGAGCAGAAAGTCAACTAATTGGAAAAAGAAATCCAAAAACTCAAGGAAGAAAATAACTCCTTGAAAACTAGAATTGGGCAAGGGGAAGCTAATGATATTATAAGACATCAAGAAATAATAAAACCAAATCAAAAGAAGGAAAAAATAGAATATGAAACATCTTATCAGAAAAATAACTCATTTGGAGAAGAGATAGAGGAGTGACAATATAAGGATTGTTGGACTACCTGAAAGTTGCAACCAAAAAAATAAAAGTCTTGATACAATATCACAAGTCATTATTTTGGAAAATTTCCCTAAAGTTTTAGAATGAGAGGGTAAAGTAGAAATAGAAAAAATCCTCTGATCATCACTTGAAAGAGATCCCAGGATGAAAACATACAGAAATACCACAGTCAAGTTTTAAAGCTCCCAGGGTAAAGAGTAAATACTACAAGCAACAATGGGGGAAAAAAAACAAATATCATGGAGTTACCATCAGGATCACACAAAACCTAGTGGCTTTTACATTACAAGTACACAGGTCTTGGAACATAATATTTTGAAGAGCAAAAGGGCTAGGCTTGTGATCAAAAATAATTTACCCAGAAAAGTTGAATATAATCCTGAATGAAAAAAAATGGACTTTTAATGAACTGATTTTCAGGTATTTGTGACAAAAAGAACAGTACACAATGAACAATTCAACATTTCTCGAATACATACTCAGTATAGAACTGAGTCAAATTTATAAAAATTAAGAACCATTCCCAAACTGCTAAATGGTCGAAGGATGTAAACAAGTAGTTTTCAGAAAAAAAAAATTCAAAGCTATCAATAATCATATTAAAAATGCTCTAAATCACTATAGATTAGAGAAATGCAAACCACCTCACACCTATCAAAAATGACAAATGCTGGAGGGGTTGAAGGAAAAGTAGTTAGACTAATGAACTGTAGTTTTAAACTGGTCCAACCATTCTGGGGTATAATTTTGAACTATCTCCAAAGGGCCATAAAACTCTGTATACCCTTTGACCCAGCAACACTACTACTAGGTCTTTATTCCAAAAAGATAAAAGAAAAGGGAAAAGGACCTATATGTACAAAAATATTTATAGTAACTTTTTGTTATGACAAAGTATTGGAAATGGAGGGAATATTCATCAATTGGGGAGTGGCTGAACAAGTTGTGACACTTGATTATGACAAAGAACTATTGTGCTATAAGAAACAACAAGAAGATGGTTTCAGGGAAAAAAATATGGCAAGACTGATATGAACTGATGAAAAGTGAACTGAAAAGACTTAGGAGAACATTGTGCACAGTAACCACAATGTTGTAGGGATGATCAACTGTGAAAGACTTGGTTACTATGATCAAAACAATGATCCAAGACGGTTCTAAAGGACTCATGATGAAAAAAAAAATGCTATCCACCTTCAGAGAGTGAATTGATGAACAAGAAGTCTAAATTGAAATATAATTTTCTCTTTGTTTTTCTTGCTTTTTTTTAAACATGGAAATTTGTTTTACATTCTTTCACATGTAAAATTGATATCACATTGTTTGCCTTATCAGTGGGTAGGGGAGGAAGTTGAATGGAGGGAGAGAATTTGAAACTCAAAATTTAAAAAGAAAAAAATGTTAAAATATATAAGAAATTAAAATGTTAAAAAAAAAAGAAATTGGATTCTACATCATTTGATAAGCTATGTAAATTTTATGGTGCCTTTCAGCAAAATGCAGTTTCCCTGTTTATCATTTTTAATTGTCTATTTTTGCTTTTGCTTTTTCTAAATCATGATTGCTACTATTGCCTTTCTTTGCTTCAGCTGAAGCATAATAGATTCTACTCTAGCTCCTTTTTTTAAATCCTCTGTGTGTGTGTTTCTGTTTCGAGTGTATTTCTTATAAGCAACATATTGTTGGATTCTAGTTTCTAATTCATTCTGCTATCCATGTCTATATGAGTGAGCTCATCTCTTTAACATCTAGAGTTATGATTACTGTGTATTTCTCTCCATCCCATTTTCTCTCTTTGCCTTAATCTACCTTCCTTTTTATCCTCCTCCCCCTTTCTCTTATCCCCTTTTCCTCCTAATTTCCCATTGGGTAAATTATATTTCTATATACAACTGAGTGTGTATGCATGTATGTGTGTATTTTTATATACATACATACATATTTATATATATACATGTATGTATGTATGTATATGTGTGTATGTGTATGTATGTGTGTGTGTGTATATATATATATATATATAGTGTGTGTGAGTGTATTCTTCCCTTTTTAAACCAATTCAGAGAGCAAAATTCAAGCTTTGCCCACCCCCCCATTTTCTTCTTCACTAGAAAAGCTCTTCTTTGAACGCCTCTTTTATGTGAGAAAATTCACAGTTCACAACTTCACCAATAGTGCATTCATGTCCCAGTTTTTCCACATTCCCTCCAGAATTTGTCATTTCCTTTTTTGGTCATGTTAGCCAAATTGATGGGTATGAGGTAGTATTTGAGTTATTTTATTTGGCATTTCTCTAATCAGTAGTGACTTAGAGCATTTTTTTCTTGTGACTATTGATAACTTCGATTTATTTTTCTGAAAACTGTTCATATTGTTTGACTATTTATCAACTAGATAAAGCTCTTATTTTTATAAATTTGGCTCAGGTCCTTATATATGTGAGAAATGAGGCATTTATCAGAGAGACTTGCTGTGAATTTTTTTTCCAGTTTACTGTTTTCCTTCTAAATTTGGCTGCATTAGCTTTTTTGTGTAAAAGCTTTTTAATTTTGTGTAATCAAGCTTATCCATTTTATTTCCCATGATCCTCTCTATCTCTTCTTTATCATAAACTCTTCCATTATCCATAGATAAGAGTTACATATTTCTATGCTTTCCTAATTTTCTTATATCACCCTTTAAGTGTAAATTATTTAACCATTTTGACCCTATCTTCATATACAGTGTGAGAGGTTGGTCTATGCCTCCTTTCCTTCCGTTTTTCCCAAGCAGTTTTGTTGAATGGTGACCTCTTATTCCATAAGCTTGGAATTTTGAGTTTATCAAACAATCAATTTCTATGGTCATTTGCTACTGTGTACTGTGTGCCTAATCTATTTCACTGATCCACCACTCCATCTGTTAGCTAGTGTCAGATTGTTTTGATGATTAGTAATTTGTAATAAAGTTTGAAATCTGGTACTGTTAGTCCACCTTCTTTGACATTTTTTCCCATTGATTGCCTTGATATTTTGACCTTTTATTCTTGCAGATGAATTTTCTTATATTTTCTAGCTTTATAAAATAATTCTTTAGTAGTTTGATTCTCGTGGCATTGAATAAGTAAATTAACTTAGGTAGAATTTTCATTTGTGTTATATTGGCTTATCCTACTCATGAGCAATTAATAAATCTCCAATTTTTTAAATCTGCTTTTATCCATGTGAAAAGTGTTTTGTAATTGTGCTTATATAGTACCTGGATTTGTCTTGGCAGGTCGACTTCCAAGAATTTTATATAGTCTGCAGTTATTTTAAGTTGAATTTATTTTTCTATCTCCTTCTGGGGTTTTACTGGTAGTATATAGAAATGCTGATGATTTCTGTTCTATTTCATATCCTAAAACTTCTCTAAAGTCATAAATTATTTCAATTAATTTTAGTTGATTCTCTAGAGTTCCCTAAGTTTAACATCTCATCTGCAAAGAGCAATAGTTTTGTTTTCTCATTGACTAGTTTTATTCCTTTTACTGCCTTTTCTTGTCTTATTGTTAAAGCTAGCATTTGTAACACAATATTGAATAATAGTGGCAATAATGGACATCCTTGCTTCACTCCTGATCTTATTAGGAAGGATTCAAGTTTATCCCCATTACAGAACGACAACTCAGAAGTGGCTAGGCAATGGAGCTGTAAAACAATATCTGGTCCTGCATTCAGTGCTAACACAGAGGCCCCTTGTAATCTCTTTCTGACCATTTGCCAGGACCCCTTCTCATCTCTAGCTCAAGAGTTCCTGAAGCCACCACTGTTTCTATCGCTATCACCTAGTCCCACCACTGGTGATTCATCCACTGGGCCAGACTGCACCCCTGTGTAATAGATCTCTCCTTCCATCCTCCTAAGTTGTTTTGGGCTGAAAGAATGTCTCACTCTGACTTTTATGTTGCCTTTGCTTCTCCAGAATTTGATTTGAGGTTTTATCTTAAAGTTGTTCAATGGGGAATGTTGGCAAAGTTTGACTGAATACTTCTTCTAGTTTGTCATCTTGGCTTGCCCCCTGGAAGTCTGAAGGTTACATTTTAACACACACTTTGAGGTACAGAGTGTACTTAGAAAGTAAATCATTTATTATTATGCACAGGAGATTATACCAACCTACACACACACACACACACACACACACACACACACACACACCTAATGCTTTTATTCACTCATTTATTCCTTTTTAAAAAGCTGATGCAGCACTTTACACAAACTTACTAAACAGACTACACAAAGCAAATTTTGATTCATTATTCAATTTTTTTAAAAAGATATCCTGGCCATATCTTAATGCTGTATAGTCCTTGAAGCAAAATAAGGAGAATGGGGGAAGGTTTTGATCATTCCTGTTATTTTATGGACAGTTCTAACTTCACTGTCCATTATATTTACAGCTTTACTTGATCTCTGTTTTCCAATACCAAACACACCCTGACAATGCCATTCCAATGTTTAGTGTGCAGATAAATATTCTCATATCACTCAATGGACACAAGTGAGCTTCAGGATAGGCACCACTGGAAAACCTACAAACTAATAGCAGTTGGCTGGATTTAGTCCAAGGAGTGGATGAGCAGTTCTGGTACTCAGCAGCTTCTTCAGAGGTTGGTGGAAGAATCCTGGGCTAATAGTTCTCTTAGCCTGTTCAGTTATCATTCCCATTTCCTGCCCTCACTAGGTCCAAGTGGTCAGGTGAAGTAGGGACAAATTACAGGACTCACTCCATATAACCCATAAGGGTTATAGGAAGCTGGTTAGCACCATGGATAGAGCACTGGTTTTGGAGTAAGGAAGACCTGGGTACTAATTTGCCTTAGACACTTAGTAGTTGTGTGACCCTGACAGTCACTTAATGTTAGTTTCCTTAACTATAAAATGAAAGGATTGAAATAAAATGTTTCTTTTATCCTTTCCAACTCTAATTCTATGAACTATAATCTATTTTGAATGAAAACAAACAAAAAAGTACTAGAAGGTGGCTAAATGAAAAGGACATATGAAGTGATAAGTATCAGGGGGAGAATGGGGATGAAAATAAGGAGAGAAAACAAGGAGAATTTTTAACAAGCCTACTTGATATTGAAGGACCCTCACTACCTGAAGAAATGAAACCTCATAGGGAACAGAAACTAAAAAGAAGTCAGTGACAAAGTGGTACCAAAAGATAAATGGGGTGGTGGTGAACACTAGTCATCTGAATCCCAACTTTATTGTGGGGTAACAGAAGAGACAACTATTCTCTGATTGGGCTGGAAGCTCATGCTATAAAAGCTGGACTGTCTTATAATACAATACTGTCTTTGGCATGACTTCCTATTCTTTTTTTTTATAAGGGCTAGTGCCCTCCATAATGGTATACTTTACACTTGACAAGCCTACAGGTTGATGCTAAAGTTGCATTGGATTTAAGAAGTACAGTATATCCCCATGAAGCTTTCTAAAATGGGATATTGATATTTCAGTTGTTGAACCAATCTCTGCCTATATAGGTATGATAATCTTGAGCAAACATACAAGGTTTCTTCCACACTAATGCAGTGAAGCAGCTTCAAACACTAAGATATGTAGACAATTTTGATAGTGCATCTTGAGATGCCAGCCTGAATTTTAAAGTAGAGAAAGTAGTTTGTTTGAAATTCCATCCTCAGTTCTGGATAACCTGTCCCACTTGGCTCTTTGGGATTCACTTTTTGTACCTACTGTAACAGAAATATAACATTTTTCTCAAGAAGAATTTCATTAATGCCTCCATAGGGAGCTTTATTCACCTACTTTATCTGACTGGCATCAGAAGTAATAAGATACTTGGTAATCTATTACTAAAACTGAGTAAGTCATATTTTCACAAAATTTCTCTAAACTGATTAGAGTGGTGCACTTGCTTTGTTGATGGTTAAGAAACAGGAAAACATCAACTGGTCAATACCAGATGGGCAGTTTAGCATTAAAATTCATTTTCTCAGTATCTTAGCTACTTCCAATGAAAACTAGGCAGGTAAACTTTTTAGAAATCTTGGATGGAGGACATAAGCTGTGATCACCGTATGCTATCATAAATAGAATATTAGAGAAATGTCAGGAAAGGTGATTGTGTGTGTGTGTATCTTGGAGAGGAGATTATATATTATTATATATAATGCATATGCATATGTGTATATATACATATATATGCATATACATGTGTGTGTGTTCCTAAAAATAGTACTATAGGACATCTTGGCTTAGATGACTTCCTCTCAACTCAAATTCTAGATGTTAAAAACCAAATTGATCAGCTTAGCCCTAAAATCTACTGATTCCCTTCTCACGCACCTTCTTTCTATGAGTAGCATCCCTTTCTTCCCCTTTTGGAAAGTTGTAGTTATCTTTTATTCTTCTTCATCATCTTATATCTCATATGTGTAATGTCACTAAGCCCTGTAACTTCTTCTTTCTAAATGTTACTCAGATGTTGCCTTTCCACAATATTCTCTATTTCAAATTCTCAAGGTCAGACTCATCTTCTCTCCATTATTTCTATAATAACAGCCTTCTAGCTGTTCTCCTTGCTTCTATTTTCTTTCCCATTGCAATCCATCATGCATACCCCACCAAATTAGATTTAAAATGAAAAAAATTGGACATTCCCTACTTTTATGCAAGATTTTCCAAATGTCATACTTATGCAATCCAATCTCTTCTTTCTGACTTTCAAGACCCTTCATAATTTCACCTTAAATCATGTTACCTATCTAACCATATTTTATACCATTATGCTATACATACCATATGATTCATTCAAGAGATCTCTTTACTTTCCTCCCACACATGCTATGCTTATTCATAATTTCATCTTTTTGCTCACCCAAACTGAAAATCTTTCCTTCTTACCTTTAACTTAAACAAATCCTACCAACTCAAGTCTCATCTCCTCCATGAATCCTTTCCAACTATTCTAACCCACATTGATTAATCCATTCTCTAAATTCATAGTTCATTTATACTTAACAGATATGCTTTTGCATTTTTTCTCTTTTTCCAAAAGAAATTTCTCCATTCCCCATTTTATCAGAGCTCTATTTGAACTTCTCCTTTGCACGTATAAGTTCTAATTACAATGTGGTTTGTAATCATCCCCATGCCATAGTTCAAATGGCCTCTTCTAAGTGCCATGTGGTCTTCCATGTGCTTTCTTTTACTTGTCAGAGAGCACCAAATCAGTTCACAGCAAATCCATTATATGAGTTTGAAAAATTAGCAACAGAATACTACTGTCACAATAAACCACTAACTCAACCTTCCACCACTTCGTTCTCTCTCTCTCTCTCTCTCTCTCTCTCTCTCTCTCTCCCTCTCTCTCTCTCTCCTCTCTCTCTTTCTCTCTCTGCTCTCTCTCCTCTCTCTCTCTCTCTCTCCTCTCTCTCTCTCCTCTCTCTCTCTCTCTCTCTCTCCCTCTCTCTC